>NW_005353753.1:1779466-1786095 GCF_000412655.1 Myotis brandtii
ATTTTTTTTTCTTGTGGCCTTTCTCACATTTCTTTTCATTTTTCTTCTTTCTTCCACCTCTGATTACCTTTAGGCTTTAAGTTTCTCCTGACCTGGCAGCCCCGGGCTAAGGTAGGTTCACTTTCATGGGAACAATTTGGGCCCCCTTTCCTCTGTTCTCAGGTACCTGGCTTTGGGTCTTCCCTTTGCTTGTTAGTATTTTCTTGGGACACTTGCAGGCATTTATAAAGTTCTCTGTGGTTTACTCTTCTTATGTTGTCTACATCTACAACCAGGTGCATCTCGTCAGGCTTGTAAATTAACAAATCTGGAAAACATTGTAGATTTTCTATGAATTAAATGACATAATAACAGTGTTGTCCTCATTTAAAATAGTATACTCGAAGCAGAATTATGTAGAAAAAAATTCTCAACCAAATATTTACAGTATATCTTTTTCTTTGAAATATATTTTTTAAACTCATGTGAATGTGTCCAATGGTGGGGGAATTGTGTAATGACCACCTTCATGACAAGTTATCTTCAGACTGAAAGACAAATCAGGCAACTCCATAGAACGTAACAGTTTATTATAGGGTGATTCACTTAAAGGAAGATTGGGCCAGAGTGGACAGATGGCCTAAAAGTTTTGAGAAAATTACTCTCCCCTAACAGAGCTCTGTTATAGTAGTTTTTTATAGTATAACTCAGGTACTAATGACTGACAAGACAAAGGACAAAGAATATAATAGCACCAGGGGCCATACCTCCTGGTGGTCTTGTGATAGGTGCTTGTATTCCATACTATCACCAGTTTGATACTTATCTCAGTTGTCATGGCACTCTGGCTGTTACTAACAAAAGTACTTATGGCTACATTTTAAGGAACACAGATAAGCATCAACTAGAAAGCTTTGATATGCTTGCTAAGGACAGTGGGGTTGGCCAAAGGTCACAGCATGAAACTTAAGAATGAAATAAAATCTAGGTCACCGAGATGGCTTTCGTTTTGTTCAAATCTACATTCTACAGGATGGTTGGTCCTGATAACCTATATGCTCAGGAATCTACGAACAGTTCCTGAATGCGGGCCTTGCGTGCACACACAGAGCACTGCAACCTTGTTTCAGCCTCAGGGACACAAATTCACAATTCTGATGGTTGAGCAGACTTGGGGTATGTCGAGTATGGCCATCTACACCTACGTAATGACTCAAGGTTAATGATAATCAAATCAACTTAACAATAAATCCTGAACAGGAATTACCTCGGGGGGAAAAAGAAATAATTTTTTAAAACTTCATCAATTCTGATACTATTTTATTTCCCAAGGAATCATAAAACTTGGTTTCTGGTCTTCTACTTGTAATTTAATCCTTCAAGTCTCCATGTGCCTAGTTGTAAATGGGAATAATCTATAACACCAATCAATCCCTATTATGACTAGATGGTCCTTCCAGATATAAAAATCAATTATTTTAAATTTGAATCAGTATTTGAGGAGCAACTTCTATGCACAATTCACTTTGCAGCACAGTGAAGATGGAGTTGCCATTGAGAGTAATAGAGAGTCAAGAGGAAAGTTTGACAGGCAAGGAGTGATAAAGAACAGAGAGATGCTCTCAACTTTAGCAGTGCTCTCTCTAAGATCAAGACACCAATACTGTACCAGTTCAAATGCAGATGGGCCATCTTGTCACTTACTCTACAGATATGTGATTGTAGCCTAAGGAGAAATGATTAGTAATTTATATATTTGGTCAAATTTTTAAAAAATTTTTTTTATTGATTTCAGAGAAGACACGAAAGGGAGAGAGAGACAGACATATCAATGATGAGAGAGAATCACTGATCCACCGCCTCCTGCAAGTCCCACAATGGGGATCAAGCCCACAACTCTGGCATGTGCCCTGAGGCCCTGACCAGGAATTTAACCTTGACCTCCTGGTTCATAGGACGACGCTCAACCACTGAGCAATACCAGCTGGGCATATATTTGGTCAGATTTTTAAATAAAATCAAAATGTTTGTTCAGATGGCAAATGCAACTTCAGTTTTGGTCATGTAATGTACATTGCTACTAAGATATGAGTCTAAATAAAATATTCACAGAACCATTTTCTGCTATATTGTTACTTGTACAGCACAGTGATGTCTCTTCTCTTTTGTTCTCATTCTTCCCCCGAAGCAACAACTCTGAGACTACATGAATGATAGTTAAATTTTTATAATCTGTGGATGTTCTTTTTCTCCCTTTCTTTCTTTCTTTCTTTCTTTCTTTCTTTCTTTCTTTCTTTCTTTCTTCTTTTTGTTTTTTGTAAACCAACTACATATATAAAAATCAGCCACTGTTTTTGGCAGTCTGATCATCTCATTCTTAAACAGAACGATGATTTCTTACATATGTTTATTTTGGATAGTAAAGCCTAGAACTCATAGTTGATATAGTAGAACAGTAGAAAATGTTCACAATGTCATCATTTCATTTGTGTGCACAAAGTGACCATTTCATTTGCTTACTGCCCAGGCAGATTTCCTTTCTGAAAGCAGAAATAATAATAATAATAAAATGCTTTCCCTCACTGGGCTTACTCTTAAGTATTATTTGATTCAGCCTTCATACTAACCTGATGATGGTTATCCCCATTTAATGGAAGAGGGAATAGAATAAGAATTTTATATAGAAATAAGTAATTGGTGAAAAGTTAGAACCAATGTTAATATTTAAACTTAAAATAATTCACAACTCTCAATGATCCATTTACTGGAATACTACAAAGCCATTAAAAAGATAATGTATTTATGACTAATGTATATATTGATATGGAATTATTTGTAACTAATATATATATTGATATGGAAAGTTTCAATATATTGTTATAAAATTGTATCCATTATCCCTATTTTTAAAATATGCATTTATGAATAGATATTTATGCCTAGACATAAATATTAAGAAATGAGTCAATATGGCAAATTGATCAAGAGCATGAGTTTGCAGTGAAATAGATTGAATTATAGTTCCTCTTTGGACCACATAAAAATTAACTATATAATTTTGAATCAATTACTTATTCACCCTAAGCCTGTGTCCTACTCTATAAAGTAGGGATCAAAGTAGGATCCCCTCATAGGTACTGCCATGAGAACCAAGTAAAATAATGCTTGCAAACCCCTAAGTCTAGTTTTTTGAGCATAGCATTCATTCAATGAACTTTGCAATGTTAACATGTGTATCTGGATCAATGGTTATGAAAAAAATTAATATTGTTTTTCTTCTATGCATTTTCTGATTCCTTAAAATGATTTTTAAACTTTTATTTTATTTTGTTTTGACTTTGAAGAGCATAGTCAGAATAAGAGCTGTGTCTCTTGGCTCTGAGTGTAGCATCATTTCTATATCATTCTGATTCATTTGACTGCAAATATGCCTGGGGATCTGGGGCAGTGATTAAGTGTTTGGGCTCTGGGGATAGTCTGCCTAGGCTTTAATGATGGCTCCATCATTCCAGTGAGGGCATTTGGAGCTATTATTTAAACTCTCTAAGCCTCACTTTGCTGATCTTTAAAATGGAGATAATAGTAACTATATCAAATAATTATTGTGAGGATTGAATGAGGTAAGACATATAATGTGTTCTGCTGAGTGCTTGGTATATAATACATAATCTGTCAGAGTTACTATTATTATTATACTATTTGTCTGGGTCCACGGAAGAACCAAGGAAATCTGTGAACCTTCTAAAACTCTAGGTAGAATTTTGTGTGTATGTGATTGCATAATACATACATACATACATATATATATATATATATAAAATCAGATGTCAAGGGCCAAGATTCAGTGATTTTTTAAAATGCTCTATGCCAGTGATGGCGAACCTTTTGAGCTCGGTGTGTCAGCATTTTGAAAAACCCTAACTTAACTCTGGTGCCGTGTCACATATAGAAATTTTTTTATATTACCAGCCATATTAAAACAAAGACTTATATTTTTGATATTTATTTTATATATTTAAATGCCATTTAACAAAGAAAAATCAACCAAAAAAATGAGTTCGCGTGTCACCTCTGACACGCGTGTCATAGGTTCGCCATCACTGCTCTATGCCCTCAAAATTAGCTAAAAACCATTGTTCTCAACAGTGCTATCTATCCACAGAGCAACGGAGACGATCTTCTCTTCATTCGGAGATATTCAGGTATCACTACATTAGATAGTGCTCAAGAACACAGCTGCCAGTGGCAATTTAATAAAAAATAAAAATAAAAAAATGGGGAGACGGGAGGACCTTACTATTTAATCTTTGCGTCATCCCAGTTACTCGTAAGATCTGGCAGATGTGTCTGCAAACTTGCTCACCTCCTTCCAGGACTCCTCATTTCCTTTTCCTGATGGCCTGCCTTCCCTATTCAGGGAGTTTCCTTTGGCAGCAATTGCTGTAGCATGCACAGCGGTCTTAAGGGTTTCCAGAACCCCTGCCTGGGGAAGTTTTATGTAATTTCAAATATTATATAATTCAGGGTTAAAATAGCTTACATTATGATTTCAAAATATTTCTCAAGTCTCTTGAGTCTGCATTTGAGTCATTTGAATGTTGTAATATTATTTTGATCAATTGTAGAAAAAAAATAAAAAATAAAAAGTGTGTGGCTCTACATCGGCAAACCAGATGCTTTCTTATATTGCTGCTGCTAAACTAGTCTCTTTTTTTTAATCCTCACCCGAGGATGTTTTTTATTGATTTTTTTTTTTTTCAGAGAGAGAGAGGGAGAGGAAAATCAATATGAGAGAGAAACATGAATCAGTTGCCTCCCCAATGAGCCCTAATTGGGGATCAAATCCACAACCTAGATATATGTCTATGAATCAAACCCACAAACTTTTTCATAATTTTATTTTTTTAAATATGTTTCATTGACTTTAGAAAGAGAGGGAGAGAGAGAAAAACATTGATGTGAAAGAGAAACATCCATCGGCCACCACCCTGATGGGAACCCAGGTGTACAGGACAGCACTCCAACCAACTGAGCCACACAGCCAGAACTAAACTAGTCTTAATATTCACCAGGATGTACTTAAAAACAAAGGTTAGGAGGCATTCTAGATATTTAGGTAATCTGGACATGATTAAATATATGTATTCATGAGCATTTCTATTTACAGTTTTCTTAGAATAAAGTTCAAACTCCATAGCACTTATTACAAAACCTCTCCACTTTATCCCTCACCACTGTGCCACATGCCTACCTATCTACCTACCTAAAAATACCCAACTCTGAGATTTGTTCATATTCTCCATGCTCTTTCTTGAATTTTATACTTATTTTCTATGCCCAGAACACTTTTTGTTCCCATTTCCCTACCCCATTCCAACACAAGCAGTGACTTCTATTCATTCACAGGTCTCCACTGAAATTCCACTTTCTCGGGAGGTCTTCCTCACCCCATGCACAGATTCATGACTCTCCTGTTTTGTTTTGTTTTTAATATATTTTTATTGATTTCAGAGAGGAAGGGAGGAGAGATAGAAACATCAGTGATGAGAGAGAATCATTGATTGGCTGCCTCCTGCACGCCCCACACTGGGGACTGAAGGCCGCAACCAGGGCATGTGCCCTTGACAAGAATCGAACCCAGGACCTTTCAGTTCGCAGGCCAATGCTCTATCCACTGAGCCAAGCCAGATTGGGTCCTGTCCTGTTTTTGTGTAGCACATCAATCTCTCAGGCTTCCTCATGGTGTACTGAAATGTCCTCTCTACTTGTCTGGATCCACACTGATCTATAAGTAATGACAGTCAGTTCTATGTCTAGGCCACAGTTGTGTCTGCACCTATCATAACACCTTGTGTCATATCAGACATCCAAGAAAGAGTTATGGGATAAATGATTTTTAGCTATTTGTTCTCCATTGGTTTTTTTTTGTTTTTTTTGGTTTTTTTTAAAAATTTGCTGGAATAGATTATCTCCAGGTCTCTTTTATCTCTTTTTTTTAAATTAAATCTTTATTGTTCAGATTATTACATTTGTTCCTCTTTTTTTCCACCCATAACTCCCCTCCACCCAGTTCCCGCCCCACCCTCCTCTCTCACTCCCCACCCACTGTCCTCATCCATAGGTGCACGATTTTTGTCCAGTCTCTTCCCTCACCCCCGACACCCCTTTCCCCCCCAAGAACAGTCAGTCCACTCCCTTTCTATGCCCCTGATTCTATTATAATCACCAGTTCATTCTGTTCATCAGATTATTTATTCACTTGATTTTCAGATTCACTTGATGTGTATTTGTTGTTCAAAATTTGTATCTTTACCTTTTTCTTCTTCTTCCTCTTCTTAAAGGATACCTTTCAGCATTTCATATAATACTGGTTTGGTGGTGATGAACTCCTTTAGCCTTTTCTTATCTGTGAAGCTCTTTATCTGACCTTCAATTCTGAATGATAGCTTTGCTGGATAAAGTAATCTTGGTTGTAGGTTCTTGGCATTCATCACTTTGAATATTTCTTGCCACTCCCTTCTGGCCTGCAAAGTTTCTGTTGAGAAATCAGCTGACAGTTGTATGGGTACTCCCTTGTATGTAACTGACTTTCTTTCTCTTGCTGCTTTTAGGATTCTCTCTTTGTCTTTTGCTCTTGGCATTTTAATTAT
>NW_005353753.1:1786834-1797672 GCF_000412655.1 Myotis brandtii
ATTGACCTCCAGGCCAATTGGCTGTGAGAATCAGCTGTGTCTGCAGTGGGAGAACTTCTATGCTGGAGACACCCCTCCGGGGCAAGACTTGCTTCAATGGGGCTTTGGTGCTCACTGAGTCTGCCCGCTGAGGGTGTCCTTTATATTTCCACGGAGCTGCAAACTGGATGGTCCCACTCTGACCTCTGGGCTTCCTGGCTCCTGGATCTCTAGGGAGGTGCTAATCTAGCCTTTGCCTGAGGCTATCCAGCAAAAGCATCCCTGCAGGGCTTGGGCGGGGAGGGTCCCACGGGATCAACAGGGCGGGGCTAGCAGTTATGGCTGCTCTCAGTCCTGCCCTCAGTGGCTTTGCTTCTCAATGTCCCAGTAATCGCTGCAAGCCCCTCGGAGAGAAAGCTACCCTCGAGTTCCGACCGATGCCAGACAGTCCCGTTTCTACCATATGAGTCTGTGTCCCCAGAGACTCGCCTGGAACTGGAGCTCAGAGCTTGAGACTCCCTCCAGATTGAAAAAGACAGTCGTGTCCTCAGCCGCATGCACCTCCGCACCTTTGTATTTTACTTCCGCACCGCACCTCCTCTGAGTCTCGGTATGCTTTTCTCTTTCCTTCTAGTTGTAGAATTTCCACTCAGCCAGCCTTCCTGTGGTTCTGGATGATGTCCGTTCCGTCTTTTAGTTGTATTTTTGAAGTGGTTGTGTGAGGCAGCAATCTCCCATGTTTACCTATGCCGCCATCTTGGTTTCTCCCTCTATTGGTTCTAAGCTGGATAATAACATTTCTAGTGGAGTAAGAAAAAGGAGGAAGGATGAGAGAGAAAGAGAGAAAAAGAGAGAGAGAGAAAGGAAGGAAGGAAGGAAGGAGGAAAAGAGGAAAGGTTGGTTATTTGTTATGTGTGAGATTGCTTTGCCAGCAGAATTACTCCTTTTTGAAATATTAGGCCTGAATCTCATGAAATTGCACTGAAATTGTTTCAATGGAAGAATTAAGTACTGTAATTCATCTTTGCTTCTTCTATATAGAAGCTTATTTCTATAACTAAATGTACTGGTTAAACTGAATATAATAGATTCTCAAATACAAATGATCAGATAAATTATGTGGGTTAATTATATGTATATATGCAGACTATTGTAGCATGTCTTTGAAGAACAGATTGATTTTTTTTCATTAAGAATTCTTATTTAGACTCTACTGTACATAAATGTGTACATACATATAATTTTTACAGCTGTCTCACATTTGAAAATTTCCTTTAAAAATTAGATGTCTATTCAAGACAGACAACTGCTTTTAATGGTAACAGATTTGAGAGCTATTCTAAAGCACTATTAATGCATTATTGATGCATGACTTGTGAGAAGCTATACAAGATTGTTCAAAGCGTCACATAACCATTTCCAAGCATAGACTTTCACAGAACATAGCACCACTTTTATGACTGATGACACATTCATCACTGAGACTTTTAAGAAGGTGTCTTTTGAGAAGATCTCCGGGGCTTGGCAATGTGTTCCTTTACTAAAGATTTCAAAGTGGAGGCCTTAATAAGCAGTTAATAGTTCCAAAAGTAGGGATAAGTCTTTGGCAAAATTATGAAATTGTAATTTGCCTTGCTGCTCCTGTATCCTTCTTTGGCAGACTTTGAGCATCTCTCCCAAGTCCTCGGGAACTCTTGCTCCCCTCTTTAGCTTCCCCCATATCATTCTAATACATTTTCCCAACACACTCCCTCTCCACAGCCCAGTTCTGCAGCATCACATCTGGTGCCAGGAGGAGCTGCCACTCCTGTCCCCACGCTTAGCTTCTACACTAATGGAGTGTCCAGGAAGGTCATCCTCTCTGGCCCTTGCACAGGAAAGCATAGAGAGGCTATGTAATGAGAAAGAAACCGTTCTTCCTGCCCTGGCCAGTTTGGCTCAGTGGATAGAGTGTCGGCCTGCGGACTCAAGGGTCCCAGGTTCGATTCCGGTCAAGGGCATGTACCTTGGTTGCGGGCACATCCCCAGTGGGGAGTGTGCAGGAGGCGGCTGATCAATGTTTCTCTCTCATCGATGTTTCTAACTCTCTATCCCTCTCCCTTCCTCTCTGTAAAAAATCAATAAAATATATTTTTTAAAAAAAGAAACTGTTCTTCCTTCCGGGGACCTAGGTGATGGCACCCAGATTTGTTCTGTGAAGTGTGTTTTCCTCTTCCTTCAGTCCTGGATTTTCTCCAGGTTACTCAGTGTTCCATTGGACTTCAGGGCACCAGTGTTTGTGTCCTCAGGTCCTTGTCTGTCAACCTCCCTTAGCTCTGACCATACTAGATATTTCCATCTGTCCCTTCGATGCTTGTCCTTCTGTTCCTGTCCCATGGCCTTAACCAAACTCATGGACATTATATCTAAACCCTGGAGTTACACCTTGACTATCAGTATCTGAGCCTTGTCTTGGACTTGACGAGCTCTATTCCTATTCTATTTTTTTTTTCTCATGACTGGCATTATTAGAATTGATTCATTGTCCTATAATCACACAGTTCACATTGGGCCAGCTAAATCAATTACCTGGTTTTTCTAACATTTTCACGTGATACTGCTTAAATGCTAACCTCCAACATAATGCCATATAAATTTCCAGGAAATCAATGGTGTTTTGCCATAATAGAATAAGTGTATGAAAAAAATGTTGTGTGTGTGTGTGTTACTGGTCTGCAGGTAGGGCTAAAGCACAGTTGCTAGAAAGGCAATGGTTCACAGGGGAGAAAACGGTGGCTCAGAGGCAGGGTGAAGACTTGATTTTGTTCCTTTGTTTGAGGGCAGGGCATCAACCTATGGAAATGTCAGGGTCATTGTTCCAGTTTTCCTTCTTCCCAGTGAGAACATTCAAGTGGCTCTTTCCATGCTATTGGTGATGGTCACAGTTACAGCACTTTTGCCTTCATCTGTAGCTTTTTAAAAATATATATAAATAAAAATTTATGAATTGGATGTTGGTAAGTAGAAATATTTCTGCATTAAAACCTTATTTCTATTATTGTTTTAGACAGAGTTTTAACAAGTTGGGGCTATCTGAATCCTCTGCTCACAATAGCTTAGAAATAACAAATAAGAAGTGGAAAGATTATAACAAATAAGCATGTTGAAATGAGGAAGCAGATAGCTAAAACAGCCTGTTTGGGAGAAGGGATGCAGGGAAAAAAATGAATAGAGGTTTGGGTTCATTTCATATAAAGACCAAAAAAAAAAAATCAATTACATCTCTCAAAGGACAATGAGGGCATCAAAGCATTATAGGACAATTCAATAACTGAGATTGAATTAGGTTCATGCTTGCTTTCAGGAGACGGATGAGTCTGCGATGTATTTGAGATTGTTTCTAGCCCATATCCTTCCTCTGCCCGGCAACCAGAGCCCTATTTCTAAGACACAGATGTCATCCTGTCCTTCCCCTGATTAGAGCCTTTCAAGAGCGCCCTCCCCTTTACCCACAGGATAATAATTTAAACTTCTCAGCCTGATGTACAAAGCTCTTCACAGTCAGACTGCAATTTATATTTCTTAACTGGACTCCATTGGACATAGCCTACTATGTGTCAGTTTAAGATCTAGAGGAGGCCCTGGAAATAAAAATCCGAACATTTGTTAACTGTTTACTGTTTTAAAGTATGAGACTAAGAACATTTTGACCCCTATATATCTCACTTATATAAAAAAAATGCATATTGATTATTTTATAGATGAGGAAACTGAAGCTCAAGTTAAGGTTAACTAACACATCCAAGTTTTATCATATTTATCCAAGGAAACATGACAAGCTAGTAAGCAGCTGAGGCCAGCATCAGACACAGGCCGTCTGATTCCTACAAGGTAGCAACCTCAGGCTTTCGCCTGAGAACCCCTCAGACCCCTGTAGTCATCCTCCTATGAAAGCCTGCTCTTACCTTGCCATTCTTGTAAGTCAAAATTTCAAGATTAAAAACAATATTTCAATAGGAGAGAGTAAGATGATTTCTGTGTACTACTCAGTAAAATTTAAAATTCAAAGAGGCATTGGGTAACAAAGTGTGTTGTCTTTTTGATGGGATAGACAGAAAACAGATCCTGATCCACTTCGGTAATTAAAGGGTCTGTGACACATCTTGAAAGTGAAGAGGTATGAATTCCAGTGCCCTGGCCGAATTCCAAACCACATAATTATACCTTCCCCTTTCTACTTAAAAATTTTCCTCAGAGTTTCAGCTGAAAAATAAATTCTTCACTTCCCCTACTAAATGTTACCAGTGTGGCTTACTTGTAAGACATTATTATGGTTCTTTAAGCAGACCCTTCCTCTATTTCACTGAAGAATCAAGTTTCCCTTGCAAGGTAGCCCAGAATAAAATACACTACTTTACATATATTTCCATGCTTTCTTGGATAAATATGATAAGTATGGCTAACTTAATCCTAGGAAGGTGATATATAGATGATAGTAGATAGATAGATAGATAGATAGATAGATAAACATTAAAAACATACTAAAATCAGGTAATAGAAAATTATAAATATTAGATTTATTTGAATTATTGCATGAATGCTTCATTTAAGCTACACCTCACCTCTTGCACAACTGGTGGTTATGACTTCTTAGGATGGTTGTCAACATGATGAAATAAAATAAATTATTTTAACTGCAACTGATCAAAATAAAGATCAAGGTCCCTTGTAAGTGACTTTCTGAAATGGAGTATGTTTTGGTCTTCAAGTATAATTGAAATTTGTGTCAATTAATTATACTAGAGGTATTATAACAAACGGTAATTAAAGTAGATGTCACTTTATTAAAATGAATGGCATCCTTTTTAGCCCTCTGTAGAAGGCTAAACATGAGTAGAAGTCCTTACTAAATAATCATAGAGATGAAGTACAGAAACAGAAAAAAAAAGAAATCAGTTTTTTCTTTTTTTTTTTTTTTTTTTTAGGAAATCAGTTTTGATCATATTTCCATTTGAAATGAACCACTAATCAAATTTATTAAAATTGCATACTGTATTAAATTAGTGAACTACTAACATTGATTGAATAATGTCTTCAGCACCAAGCTAAGTGCCTTTTATTCATCATTCTGAGGAGAGGACTGTGGGCTTCCCTGAAGTGTCAAAGGAGGGAAATGGGCCTAAGTCATCTACCCCACTTTACTGCTGGGTAAAAGGAATCCAGTAATTCCAACATTATTTTCTATGCTAAAATAAACACAGTGTTTCATGAAATGACTTCAAATTTTAAGTTAGTTCTTGTATAAAACAACATTTCAAAGGAATGTTGTACTTGTAATAAGGCTGCTTAGTAGATGAGGAAGGGAAACAGATGATCAGAATACCTATAAGTTAAATGATTGTTCTGTGAAAAATAATGGCTTTGATACTATGAAGCCATATCTCATTCTGGGTTGAGAAATCTCTAGGTTTTCTTTTTTTTTTTTTCATCTAAAATTTTAAAGTATTCTAATCCACTTTTAGCAGAGTTTATCCTCTCAACCAAAGCAAGACTCCTAGTCAATAATAATAGCTTCCTCTGTATGAAGCAGGGTAAATGCTATGCCAGGAATTAAACTCCTAATCTAACCATTATTATCCATGTGCTTGTACAGTAAGCCATACAATACTATCTATATGTACGTTGGTGCGGAATGTATGCTGTGCATATTTGATCTGGCTTGTGTGTGTGCATGTCCATACATTCAAGCTCTACTCTTTTGTGTTTGTTTTTTGTGGGTTTTTTTTTTTTTTGAAGAAAAAAATCACAGTATTAAGCAGTTTGTAAATTGGAATTTTGATTTTTTAAAAATAATTTTTTAGGATTTCATCATTTTGTTTCATTTCTTTCACAATTATTTCCATATGATGTACCTTGTTAATTATTGTTTTCTGCTTAAGGTAAATTGCAGCTTTGTGAAATTGTCCATGCTATTCACAAAATGCTGTCAAACTGTGAATTACAGAAGCCTTTGATGGAGATAATAAAGATCAAATAACATTGCCTTTCTTTTTCCAGACTGCATTTCTTCCCAAGATTTAGTTTCAATCAATACTGTTATTGCTACCCATGCATTTTTGTCATTCTAACAAAAAATAAAAAAAAAATTCTTCTGTATCTTTCTAACTTATTGAATAACTTATTTAGCTATTATAATTTTTTATTTTATTTTTATATCATTTTTTTGTTTTCAATTATAGTTGACATACATCATTATATTAGTTTCAGGTGTACACCCCAGCTAGGATTTTTTAAATTTATACTTTTTAGTGGAAGAATATTTGTTTTATAAGTGCTATGCTTTGCCTAGCAGAGTCCTTGTTCTTGGGTGTAAGGATGGCAGGTTGTAGAAATATTTTGCAGCATTACCAAGACAGGACTAAAACACTAAAACTTTGAAAGAGAATTAGCTGTTCCACTTCTTCAGCACATCCTTCTTTCTATATAGCATCCCAGTAGCACAAACCATTTTAGAAATGATCTGTGATTAACTATACCGCTAAATCATTTCCAGGGCCAAGCCTAGGCCATCCTGGGGAGCCCTAGAGGTCTCAGCAACCTTCCATGCTGTCCCATCAAGTTGGATCACCGATTCCATCCTAAGCACTTGCTATTTCTCTAGCATAATGCTAACTAACCATGCTTATCATAATTTACATGGTGTCTGTCTTTCCCTTTAGATTGTAATCCCTGTGAAAGCCAGGACTACAACTTATTCAAGTCTATCTCTCTAGGACAGTGGTTCTCAACTTTCCTAATGCCGCAACCCTTTAATACAGTTCCTCAAGTTGTGGTGACCCCCAACCATAAAATTATTTTCGTTGCTACTTCAAAACTGTAATTTTGCTACTGTTATGAATCGTAATGTAAATATCTGATATGCAGGATGTATTTTCATTGTTACAAATTGAACATAATTAAAGCATAGTGATTAATCACAAAAACAATATGTGATTATATATGTGTTTTCCCATGGTCTTAGGCGACCCCTGTGAAAGGGTCGTTTGACCCCCAAAGGGGTTGCAACCCACACGTTGAGAACCGCTTCTCTAGGACCTAGCAGGGTTCCTGGCATATACTAGTTGTTCAATTAATATGTGTTGAGCAGATACATGATCAAAAACAATGCTTGCCTTCATAATTTAGGCCACTATTTCTATTTCATTCTAGTTTAGAACAAGCCTACTTGGCTACAAACAACTGCTAAAGTGGGGAGGGGAGAGGCATGGAGCAAACGGAAATCCCTAGGGGCCAGGCAGGGCTGGTCATGGAGGCCTGTGGTGAACCCTGCCAAAGAGTGCTATGCAGACCAGCTCATTCAACATAGCCATGTGGCAAGGCCAGATTTTATTTTTTAGGAAGAGAAGCCAGGTCATGTATTTTTACATGAAATTATCAGATTGGCAACATTTTCTGATTTTTAAAAATACACTTTAGGCCATCGAATATGTCTGCTGCCCATCTTCAGCATACATGTAGCAAATTTGCAATCTCTGATCTGTCTTCTGTTCTCCCCCAGTATATAAATTTGTAAAGAAATATTTCTTGGTAGTTACTGCTTCCATTTGCTAAGATGTCTAGTATAATTTTTAAAATCAAAATTATAATCAAACTTTCCTATTTTTCTTTCTAGATTTTTCAGTTCTTTGCTTCAATTTTAACTCTGTCTCTCCTTCACCAGTGGGATTCTTCTGATGGTAAAATGTTGCTATGGTTCAGCCCCAAATGGAGCCATATTTTGAATGTCTTCACCTGTCTTATGATCAGCTTGAAATAGCTACTTCCTGCCACTTTGGTTCACACTGAAGGTAGCCAAAAGCACACACAAACCTGATTCGACTTTAGGGTCTTTTTCTCCAAGGTTAATATATTCCCCGTCATTCTACTGTCATATCAAAAAGATTGTGTTTATTTTAAATCAAAGCCACATCATACTTCCATTTCTGTACCTAGCCCTCAATTTTAAGACTATGCATGTGGACTTACAATAATTTCCATTTTATCTTTTAAACCTTCATTCATTTCCAATGAGGAAAAAATAAATCTGTGGTTGTCCCTAATTAATTTTGTTCTAACACTGACATCAGCATTTGGAAACAAGATCTTCCCTCCTTTTTCACAGATTCCTTTTTACTGACATCAGTAATGAACAGAGAGTCTCAAGTCTACTTTCTATTAGGCCTCGCTTCAGAATAACAGGCGCACCTCTGCCCTGCTAACCCCATGAGGGGTGTCTCTGTTCTCCAGTCCTTGCCCTAAAGAGAAAAATGACCTCTTGTAATGAATCATGTGCTCTTGTTGTCCACAGGTAAAATACTTACTGTCGGTTTTATTCACTCATTAGTCCCTTCACACTGACAGTTTATATCTTCCTTTCCCCAGACCTCTTGAAATGATTTTTCTTTCTTTTAGGGCAAGTCACATGTTACATTTTTTGTCATTCATAGCACTGTAAATCACTTAGCTTTGCTTTTGATTTCCTGAAAATTGTTTGATTCATTATTCTCTAAGACCCAAAGGTATCTGTGATGGTAATATTGACTAAGGTAATTCTAATCTACTTGTTTTCCACTGATATCTGCTTCGATTTTCCTTACCATCTATTCTAATGTCTGAATATCTATATATATAAAAGCCTAAGCAACCCTTACAACTGAATGACTGGAACAACCTGAATGACCGGTAGACCAGTCATTATGATGCACAATGACTACCAGGGGGCAGACGCTCAATACAGGAGCTTCCCCCTGGTGGTCAGTGCGCTCTCACAGGGGGAGGGGTGCTCAGCCAGAAGCTGGGCTCACTGCTGGTGAGTGCAGCTGTGGCAGCAGGAGCCTCTCCCGACTCAGAGGCAACACTACCAAGTGGCATCAGCAGGCGCAGTGGGCCAGGATGAGTGCAAGCAACACGGCGTCTGGCCCCGGTTCTGGCTCCTCCCTGGCTGCCTGCTGCTTGATGCACTGCTACATCCCCCTAGGGGTCCTGGATTGTGAGAGGGCACAGGCCGGGCTGAGGGACACCCCCCTCCCCAAGTGCACTAATTTTGTGCACCGGGCCTCTAGTTTTATCTCTAAACTTTGATGGACTGTCCAACTCACCTGTAGATTTAGAAGCAAAAAAGTCTGAAATTGAACAAAATATTTTAGATTTTGACAAATTAGAAGAAACACTGATCTGAAGTCAAAAACTTTGGTGCAGCAACTTAAAAGTTGTACTGTCTTTAGTAAATTAATCTCTCTTGGGTTTAGTTTCCCAATGTGTGACTTGGGTATGCCAGCCATATATTGTTGCTGTGAGGATTAAATGAGATATTTGTGAAAGTTCTTTAAAACCTGGAAAGCACTACAGAAATATACAAAATCATTCAAGAATGCAACTTTATATTCTACATTTATTACTTACTGCCTTAAAGGATAAGGTCATATACAGCTGTGAGTGTCTTGATACACAGATGGTACATATTTAATGCCATATCTTCCCAGTTATATAACATCTTCTCAAGGAAACAAAGATATATATTGCTTTTGGCTATAATCTGAGAAATGAATTGGGGTTTGGAAGGTAGGTTGTAAGAGGAATGAAGGAGGCAATGAGATTTACTTTTTGTGGCTGCTTGTTTTAGATTTACCCTTTTCTAGTATTAGATGTTTTTCTGCTTTGGATGATTTCTCTTGCTTTACATCCATTGCTCTTGCTATTTGCTCACAGCCTGCTGCCTGGCTTCTGCCCATCAGGCACACTTATCTTCCTGGACTTGGACTACAGTCCTGCCCTTATTCTGACTGTACCTCTTTCATACTCAAGAACCCTTAGCCTCATAAGATATTGTCACACTTTCCATGGTGTACAGTTCCCATACCTTACATGCAATTCCTTGGCAATCAAGTCTCCCCTACACACCCTGGCACATAGATACTCTATGCTTGGATCTCAGCTCTTACATTCCTGTCCCCAGCGACTCTGATTCAGTCTGTCTTCTTGGACCTCAGCCTCACTAAGTACTTAAATGCCTAAATTAATGATCTGGCCCTTAGTGATTTTTCTTTCTTAGTAAAGTTAATCACCTACTCCTCACACTTTCCCCCCTCTAGACTGGGAGTTCTTAGGACCAATTCCATTACTCACGTAACATCTCATCCCCAACGCCTTGCCTGGATCCCTAAACACAGAGTAATTTGATCAAAACCTTGTGCAGCTAATGCCTTACTGGTGACAGCCTTGCTTTTGTGATGCTCCACATCTCCAGATATCTAGATTTCGACTGTTCTGACTCTCGGGGCCTAGAACATTTGGTTTATGTTTGAGCTGTAGCCAGCTGGAGCACTGACTAGCTTGCTCAGCCTGCTTCCTGCCAACTTGCTCCATATCCTGACTCAATTTGACTGGCCTTGTTTCTCCACTCTTCAAACTTGGGATAGCTTAGATCTGTATTTTCATAAGATTCCAGATGAAGTAACTCATATTCAAATTAAAGTATGAGAGGCACTGACTTAAAGCACACACATACACACAGTAAATAATATGGTACATAATAAAGTACAACTAATATACTCTAAGATATGTATTTAAACTATGCAAATAATGTATTTCATAAAATTATTACATATAAGTATGGTATATACAAATATTATATTTATATTATATGTAACTAGTGGCCCAGTGCATGAAATTCGTGCAGGGGGGGTTCCCTCAGCCCAGCCTGCACCCTCTCCAATCGGGGACCCCTTGGAGGATGTCCGACTGCAGGTTTAGGCCTGATCCCACAGGACATCCCTCTTGCAATCTGGGACCGTTGGCTCCTAAACGCTCACCTGCCTGCCTGCCTGCCTGCCTGCCTGATC
>NW_005353753.1:1798150-1810083 GCF_000412655.1 Myotis brandtii
TGGACTGATAGCCAGCCATATGCACTATACTGCCAAACCGGTCATTAAAAAATTGAATTGCTTTCTTACACCTTACACCAAACAGCTGTTGCCCTTAAAACCCCTCCTCAGACCCCACCTTAGGTTCTGCCTTTGCAGTGCATTGATGGATTTCTATGCCAGTCAGCATCAGAAACTCCACCTCCTTGGCAGCCATTGGCTCCTCACAGTTCACCCAGATTTGGTTCTGATTGGTTGGTTTCTATGCCAGTCAGCATCAAAAGCTCCGCCTCCTAGGCAGCCATTGACTCCTCACAGTTCACCCAGATTTGGTCCTGATTGGTCGGTTTCTATGCCATACAGCATCTCCGGGCCTATCTCAGGGCCTGATCAGAGAGGCGGGGCTGATCTGCAGCCCCCGCAGAGACCCAAAGAGACTGCTGGCAAAGACTGGAGAGAAAGAGAGAGGCAAGGGCTGATCAACAGCTGCCATGGAGGCTGCGAATCAGACACTGCCTTTCTCTCCAGGCCTGATTTGACATGGCAACCAGCACTGACTGCAGGACTGACTTCCGGTGTTTGGTGGAGCCCTCGGTTGTTACTGACCCTAGGTTTTTATATATTAGGATTATAAATTATTAATTACACTAGAGGCCCGATGCACAAATTCGTGCAAGAGTAGTCCTTCCTGCCCCTGGCTGCTGGCACCGGCTTCCCTCTGGCACCTGGGACCCGAGCTTCCCTCGCAGCTCTGGCTTCGTCCAGAAGGTCGTCCCATCTAATTAGCATATTATACTTTTATTATTATAGATATTACACATATTATAGTTATAATTATATAAAATATTATTTTATCACATAAAATATTATATAAATACTCAAATGTATAAATATAAATATATCTGTATATCTTAACATATATATTTATTTTTAAAATAGAGATTAAAATGCTATAATGCCAATTGTTTTTATTTAATTGTCTTTATAAAACTTATAAGTTACATAAAATAGAAAGATCTAAAAAAAGTAACAGCAATAAAAATTAAGGGCAATGAGAAGTAATAAAATATCAAGGAATTCTGTTTTATAAGACCTGTTTTCTAGTATAGTTTTGCTGTAGCTTACACAAACCAACCATTTAGGCTTCATTCCTTTATTTGGAAAGCTATTATGTACAAATTAGGTAAAGTGGAAAATTTTGTCTTCCTCCAACAGTTGTGGTTTTCATAACTAATTATTCTCTATGATTCCTTCAAATTCACAATATTGTAATTATATAATTACCGAGTCTTTTTTCTTATCGATTTAAAGTTTTATCAATTTTTCTATTAATTGGCTTTTATCCTTCTTCTATAAGTGAAATTTGCTCTTTCGGTTGCAAGAAATAGAGACTCTAACAGGGTGTGACCAGTTGTCCCTGCTAAAACTGGGATGGCCCCATGCAAATGGGGGTGGTTGGTACTCTGTCCAGATCATGTCAGCAAGGAGTTTATTGAGAGAACATATTAGCATGGAATGAAGGGATAGCTTAATACAGCCTCAAAGAAACTACCACCAGTCAGTTTTTGTTTTTTTAATGAGATATAATTGACATATAACATTATATTAGTTTCAGGTGTACATTATAATGATTTGATATTTGTATATATTGGGAAATGATCATCACAGTAAGTCTAGTTGACATCTACCCAGCCACCCTTTTCTCTCTGTGTCTTTCTTCCATGTTGTCTTTTTCCATATAGCAACACCATCCCCCTCTATCTAATGAGTAGCTTCCTCTGTTTAATATCTGTTTCTGTTTCTGCACAAATTTAATCTATACTAAAATGTAAACTTTGTGATTATGTCCTATCTTCAGAGTCAGGATATATATTTTAATTCCAGGGGAACCATACAGGCCGCTCTTAGATCTAAATCAGTCATGGTCAGAGGTAGACAGAGAGGTGAGGTCATGTGTGACCAAAAATGAAGATTTAGGAAGCAGAGCTTGTGAGCTTGGACCTATCCCTTAGATGGGAGTATGATTAGGGCAAGCTTTCCAATTCATGTCCAGTACACTATTCTCATTACTCACTCGTAGCTGCCTTAGTTCACGTTTATTCTCAGATCCAAGTTCACATACAAGTATAAAATACAAACATAGGACTTCTCACTCTGTAGCCAAATGCTCTAAGTGATCTCAACTTTTCACAGCACAGTCTATTCTTTCAGTGTGATGCCCCGTTCAGAGCCTTTCTCCAGTCTCCAGCCTCTGGTTCTATACTTCATGATGTGTCTTAGAGGGTCCTCAAATGTCATTTTAGAGGAGAAATGTAATATCTCAGTCTATCTCCCAATTCCTAATTCATTCACAAGACTTATTCCTTCACCAATAAGATGGTATCACCTGACTTGTTTGTATATTTTAATATCCTGATTTTATATAGTATGAGAAGAAATTTTTCCAAATATCTTGAAAAAAATCAACATGGTTTTCAACAGTTAAGCGTAAAACCTCACATTTCTCGAATTATCTGTAATTGCTATGTAAAATGTATGCTTTATAACATAAATATCTATGACTAAGTGATTTTTTAAAATTCACCACCATTGTTTGACCTACACAATAAAAGCAGACAACAATTTCTCTTCCTGCTGGAGAGCTTCTCTTTTTTTGCTATGTTTCTTTGCAGAATGTGATTACTGATCCATTTCTGCCAATCATCTCAGGGCTTTAATTTGCTTGGAAAATTATTTAGGTGAATACAGTAGAATAAAATTTTAGAAAATACTATTTCAATAGAGATGTATTTCTATTACATATAGGACAATATCCAGAAAAAGAAAAGCATTTGTAATTATAAAAATCAATAACATTTGTCTTCCCAAGAAATGCTTCAGATAAATTCTCAATTTCTACTTATCAAGAAAATCTACTATTACAGAATAAACTGGGTTCTCATTTCTTAGGATTAAGTAATAATTTATTGGATTTCTACTGCTATTCTGAAATAATCATCCAAACTTTAATAAAATATGTGACTTATACTCTGGCATCCATTTACTGGTAGAATGTATTAATCTAAAAGAACTGAGGTGACTTATTGATTCACAGAAAATATCCTCTGAAATACTTAGTTCATAATCAGCTAGGTACATTCAACCTTCAGACACACACCTCATCAATCACTCCAAAGACATAAATAAATAAGAACTTTTCTTTTTGGGGAAGAATATAAATATTAATATAAGTAAATTTGTAATGCAGTTTTCGGATACAGTTTTGTAAACTCAGGTCTACAATCCAGAGGCAGTTTGGAATTTTCCTGAGCTGGTAAATAAAAATCCCTACCAGATATTGACTTTACTATATATGCATTTTATTCTATTAAAAATTGGCTTGCTTTATAATTAATATGTATATCTTTTTCATATTTTCCTCTTTTTTACTATTTCTAGAACTACTCTGGTCTAGGCTTCTAGATTATTTCCCTTCTAAATAGAAAAATCCTCCACAGACTCTTCCCTCCATAATCTACTTAGCATATTCTGCCATATTGATCCTCTTAAAACCGTGATTTAAAATGTAACTCCTACCCCTAGCCAGTTTGGCTAGTGGCTAAAGAACATGGACTGAAGAGTACCAGGTTCCATTCTGTGCATACCCTGGTTGCAGGCTTGATCCCCAGCCCTGGTTGGAGCACTTGTGGGAGGCAACCAATCGATGTGTCTCTCTCACATCGATGTTGCTCTCTCGTCTCTCCCCCTCCCTTCCACACTCTCTAAAAATCAATGGTAAAATATCCTCAGGTGAAGATTAACAAAACAAAATGTAACTGCTCTACCAATGGCACCCAATTTTATGTCAAAAAATAATCTTGAAATACTAAAATTATGAAATCATAAATAATTTGTTAGAAGAACTCTTAGAAATATCTAGTCCATTCTCCCAAAGCATATATGCTTTATTTATAAAGTATGTGATTTACTTATCCTAGTGTATGCTTTATTTCTTCATTCTATAAAATATTTATTGCGTATCTACTGTGTTTCAGACATGAGTAGGCTTTAAAGATATAATGGTAAATAGATTATAGTTGCTTTATTGAAATATACATTCTAGGTGGGAGAGAAAAAATAATCAAGGAAAGAGGAAAAACAATCAAGTAAGGATAAGCACTATGAAGAAAACAACGATGGTCCAGCCAGTATTGCTTGGTGGTTGAGCATCAACCTATGAACAAGGAGGTCACAGTTCAATTCCCAGTCAGGGCATATGCCTGGGTTGCAGACTCGATCCCCAGTGTGGGACATGTAGGAGGCAGTCAATCAATGTTTGTCTCTCATCACTGATGTTTCTATCTCTCTCTCCCTATCCCTTCCTCTCTGAAATATATATATTTAAGCAGGACAACAATGCAAGTTAAGTTTCAAATGTTTCACTCTGGTTTCTATATAGAGAACAGATTCTAAGTAGCCAGGAAGGAGAGCAAAGAGACAAATTAAGAAGATGTTCAAGTAAACAATTCAGGCAAGAGATAAATGGGGCCACAGGTAGCATTAGAAAAGAGAAAAGTATATAGATGAAGAAATATTTTTTTTATATAGTTGATAGGATTTTCTGGTTGATTTCATACAGGAAGATCCAGGAAAGAAATGGATCTAGGTTTTTGGTAGACAGTGTTGCTGTTTTTTAAAATGAGAAAGACTGGGGGGAGGGGGTGTGTGAGTAATAAGAGTTTGGTTTTGGCCATTATCTATGTGAAAATGTCAAATAGTTGAATATAGAAATCTAACAATAGAATTTTTAAAATGCCAGAAGTGAAAATATAACTCTGATAATTACCTTACCTCTGCTTGGATGGTATTGATAATC
Source organism: Myotis brandtii (assembly GCF_000412655.1). Classification (NCBI taxonomy): domain Eukaryota; kingdom Metazoa; phylum Chordata; class Mammalia; order Chiroptera; family Vespertilionidae; genus Myotis; species Myotis brandtii. Next base: position 1,802,985 of record NW_005353753.1, read on the forward strand.
ACTTAATTTTTAGGATTGTATTATTGTATTACTAGAGGCCCGGTGCATGAAATTCATGCACTCAGGGCAGGGGGTCCCCCAGCCTGGATTGCAAGAGGGCTCAGGCAAGGCAGAGAGACCCCACCAGTGCACGATTGGGGCTAAGGAGGGACTCAGGGGGTTGGCCAGCTGGGGAGGGACTGCAGGAGGGCTCCAGGGCATGTCCAGCTCATCTCACTCAGTCCCAATCAGCTGGACCCCAGCAGCAAGCTAACCTACCAGTCGGAGCATCTGCCCCCTGGTGGTCAGTGCATGTCATAGCAAGTGGTTGAGCAGTGTTAGCATATCATTAGCATATTACACTTTGATTGGTTGAATGGCTGACCGCACACTTAGCATATTAGGCTTTTATTATATAGGACTGCACTTGTAAGTAGAGTTAGTTTATAAGACAGGCAAGCTCACTGCTTTCTTTAAAGACTGCATGCCCTCTGGGTCATGCCACCCCCTAATCAATAAGCACAACAAAATGAGATTTACCTAAAATATTCACTATGTCCCGGAACTGAAGTTTTCACTGAAATTACTAGGATTCTAGAAAAGATTCCAAAGAAGAAATTCTAAAAGGTTACAATTATAGTTATTTAGTCATAATTTATATGACTTCCCAAAGTTACTCTGTAGGGAGCAGCATTCATTTGGATATGTAAGTGCTGGGGTATTATTTAAAAGACTCTTTACCAAGACATTGGAGGCGGGGGGGCGTGCGGTGAGAGCATGTGTTGGGGGGTAGGGGAGGCTGGGGAAAGGTTAATGGGGAAAAAAGGAGACATATATACTACTATTTATAATACTTTAAACAATAAAAAAGAAAATTAGAAAAAATAAAATAAAAGACTCTTTACATTCAAATTTTAACAGATATACATCTATGTATATGTGTGCATATATGCAGACACACACATAGGTAAGACAGGACTTAAAGTATGGAGAGATTGGGGATAGAAAATAGAACTGAAAGAAAAAAACCTCATCACTGCTTTAGATAAGAACACCATAGTAATTATATGAAGAGTTTGCAATCTTACTTTAAGAGTCGCTAATGGCTCTGAAGGTTTCCAAAAGTATAACAAGTAGAAAACCAAGTGCAAATTATGTGTCCGCTCCATGTTCCCTCAACTGCTACTTATTTTGCCCAACTTAACGATCCAGAAACCAGTTGAAAACTCCATTCAGAGTAGCAATGCTGCAGCTCTTACAGAGCCAGTGCTAGAGCCCTTTGGTTTTACTCTTCCAGGTGAAGAGCAGTCAGTGTCAGCAAGAACCCATTAACTTGCCGTTGAGAATAAAATGAAGTTTAGTGACTAAGCAGTCTCCATGATCTGATTTGGTCTGGAAACTTTCAGTTTTACTGCTGTCTCAGTAACCAGGAAGCAAGCTTCTTTCCACTGTTCATTTCTCTGAATCTTAATTTTGTTTTCATCTCTAAAATTTTAACAATGTCACTTACCTCATAGGGAGATAGCAAAGTGATTTGAAATATGATTGTATTGATTATTTATCAATTATCATCAATATTAAAACCCACTTTTTAAAGTTTGTAGATAATTTGAGTTCTACTAACACTGGTTAAAAATAAAAATTGTGGGGCCCTGGCTGATACGGCTCAGTTGGTTGGGCATCGTCCTGTGCACCAAAATATTGCCCATTCAATTCCTGGTCAAGGACACAATGCCCAGATGGCAGGCTCCATCCCCAGTAGGAGATCTGCAGGAGGCAATCAATCAATATTTCACTTTCACATCCATGTTTCTCTTTCTCTCTTCCCACTTCTCTTTCTAAAAATCAATTGAAATGTTTAAAATTAAATAAATAAAATAAACACTGTGAGGCATGATCAGGGAAAGGTGTTGGATCATAAAGAAAGATAATGAAGCCCCCCACATGCATACACACCCAGGAAGGAAGAGATGGGAAGAAATAAAATGAACCTTCAGAAGAGGAAAAGAGTGCAAACCTTGAGAAAAGAGGGAAAAAACGTAAAAATGCCTTACTGAGGATGACTGGTCCAGAATGAACTGGGCCACTAAGGAGGCAGCACATTGAAACTTGGTGAAATACAACCATGAAGGCTAGAGGAAGGTTGTCTGCTTAAATTAAAAATACATCTTCCACAAAGTTAGCTTAACCTTGGTCTGTATATGGAAATAAAAAGTAAGCTAGTGGGGGGAAAAAAGAAATTATCAAAGATTAGCTGGAGAAATGGCAAAATGTGGAATACTCTAGATTGATCAATGTCTTTGGTATCATCAATCTGTGTACGTTGAACTGTGTAACTTAAACTTTTCTCAATATCTCTGAAATGTACTAAAGGATTTTCTCCACTACAAATATAAACTAGTGAATTTTTCGCTGGCTAGCTCTGTTCGCCTATAATAAGATAAGAATACCATGGCCAACGTACTTCAGAAAAAATAAACAAGAAAAAATTCAAATTAAAGGTGTTTATGGAGGAGTCCTTTCCCTGCTCCTTCATAGTCAAGAAATCAACCAAATGACCAAGAACCTAATTTGAGAGTGAAAAAAGAGCAAGGAAGACATTTCTTCATAGGAAGCAAAATAAAAAAAAATGTGTTTGAAGAGGGCAACAAATGTTTTGGCTCCCAGATCTTTTAGTGGTCCATTGCTCTGTTATGCAGCACCAGGCCCTTAGCAAAATTCCGCATTAAAAGAAGAATCAGTATTGTGTATACCTGAAATGTTAGTGCATCACAGCTCCAAATCCACTAAAAGGAGTGGAACCAGTCCTGTCTCAGGGACAATTCAGTAATTTGAGAAAGGCCAGGTGAAGTTCCAAGTGAAATAATGATCACAGAAGAAGGAGGATGAAATAGACACACAGATAGATTGGTTTGTTTTTAATATCGTCAGTGAACTCCGGATGCATATATATTTGAACTGTGAATCAGCTGCCTCCTTTCCAGCTAATACTCTATACTCCTAAAGAAGTAAAGAAAATAATAAAATTAATTCTTCATTCATTGTTCCAAGATCAAATAAATTGTATAAAATGACCAAGGGATATCAGCCTAATATTAACAGCACTTGTGTTATGCCTTTGTCCCATTCAGTGTAAACTCGCATGCCTTCCTGAGGATGGTTTCTGAGAACCTCATTTTTTTCTTCTTTCCCTGAGTCCCTCTCCTCTTGAGTGAAATAACACACAGGGAGCATGCAGCTCCTGCTGTGGCAACATTCGGTATGCTGATTCATGCTCAGCCTGAGTTCTCCCCCAGTCCCACATTTCAAAGGAACATGAACATCTCTGTTTCTCTTATTTCCATTAATTACCATGAAACGTTGATTGTGTGGAAAGAACCTGGGTTGTAGAATGATAACTGGACTGGAATACCACTTCTATCCCCTGCTGGCTGTGGCTCCGACTGAGCTGTTTCCCCTTCTCTAACTGGGCCTTCGTTAGGTGGGCTCTATTGCTCTTACCCCAGAGGTGCCCTGTGAATGGTAGTTACATTCCTGTGCTGCTACCAGTGGAGCAAGTTTGAAAGACGATTGAACATTGTCTCTGAGGGGAAATGATGCGTTAAGGTCAGGACATGCTGGGCTTGAATAGTTATAAATGTGAAAGCCAGGTGAACCCATTATTTTCTTCACTCTTAGCTGAGGCTTAGTTGAGGATCTAATATCCCTACAGTGGTACGCACATTACTTGAACTTGTTCCATGCAGAGTGTTTTATCTTTTTTAATGAGATTTTTTTTTATTGTTTAAGGTATTACAAATAGTAGTACATATGGCTCTTTTTTTTCCCCCATTGACCTCCCCCTGGCCTCTCTTATGCCATCCCCCCGCACCCCCAAGTGTCTGGCGTCCATTGTTTATGCTTATATGCATGTATACAAGTCCTTTGGTTGATCTCTTACCTGTATGTGTCTTCCCACTCTAGTTTGAAAGTCTGTTCGATGCTTCTTTGCCTCTATCTATTTTTGTTCAACAGTTTGTAATGTTCTTTATATTCCACAAATGAATGAGATCATGTGATATTTATCTTTCACTGACTGGCTTGCAGAGTGTTTTAAAGCCTTCTATGGCTCCCTGCATTTTTCAGGCTAAAGTGCAAACATGTCATGACATTTAAAAACTATCCATGTGCCCTGCCTCCTCTCTCCAGGTATGATGATGTTCCGGGATATGCAGGGTTTTACATGGACTCGACTTTGCTGGAGATTACGGTGTAAAGCAGATAACACTCATCTGGCACACATGCACAGACCAGAGGTCCTCAGGAACCAAGGAAAACACTCCAAGGGGTCACACAATCCTTAAATTTGAAGTAAAGGAAAACAATGATCTTTGTATGGTTTGTATTCAACATCTTTGGAGAGAATCCTCTATATGCCATGTGCATGGCTCATTGTTTGCAATCCTTCCAGGCACAGTGCTTTTCTAGTGTCTAATTTAAATCTCCTGCTACCACATAAGCCTCCTTCCTGCTATACACCATGAAATGAGGAGTCTGTTTAAATAATGTCCCATCATATATGTTTACATTATATGAAATAGTCTTTTTCAATGTTCTCTTCCACCAGCAAAATCTACAAACTCCATTACTTCAGCTTCTATTAGAAATGTAATATTTCAAGAAAACTTTTTTAGTGGAAGTATTTTTATCTGAAGCTTCTATTAAAAGTCTAGTTCTTTTTTATTAAAAGGTATCACAAGTTACTGGTAAAAACATGAAAACATGCCTTTGTTTAAATAACAGAATGGCCACATTCTCTTATACAAATCATATTCTCGGGGGAGGAGATTCAGAATGCATATGGAGCCAGTTTTTGTCACCTATGTAAAAGCCTTGGCCAGTCTGTCTCTTTTAGTCCTGTCTTTTAGTAAAATGCTAAACTTCCATACTTACTTTTTCTTAACCTAATTTTCACAAATTTCAAGAAAGCATTTGTAAACATTATCTTAAAATCTTGATCTTTGCAACATTCCAATGTTGGTACAAATGACAGCTGGGTTCTACATTAATCTCATTGAGGTTGTCTTTTTATTGTTTAAAATTAAATTATTTTTAAATCCATTCCTCTAAGTACAGGCTGACAAAACAGAAGTATCTTGTGTGAGAGGGGTCATTTTTATTTCCTCCATTAATAATGGAAACCTCGATGATTTGTCTAGGTCATTTAGGGGTGTGTGTGTGTGTGTGTGTGTGTGTGTGTGTGTGTATTATAATTCTATTTGATATTGCAGAAGTCTTCATTTGCTTTTTTAAACTGCCTTACATTCACACCATGCCAATCAATATTTTGACCTGCTCTAGTATTTCAGTAAATTCTTTATCCTGACACAAATCAGTAATAAAATGCAGTTTAGCTAGGGCTTCCATTAGGCCGGATGTTCTTAGGGATAATATGCGATACGGTGGTAAACATCTTGCTTTTGCTTATATGGTACTTCTGGGAGCTAACCAGTCTGCCTTCAGGCAAATGAGTCCCAAGCCAAGGAGGGATGCACCCTCATATTCTATTAATTGATTGAAAGGGCAAATGATCTATAGGAAAAGTTGCATCATTAACTTAATTGAGGGCAAAGCCTAATTAGAGGGGAAATGGAGCAGACAGAGCCAGAGACACAGCAGGCCTTCATCTGTGATGTCAACAAACAGACCTTGTAACCAGAACCAGACAGAGACTGCAGGCCTTCATTTACATCTTCAGTTTCAATGCGAAACATTCAGTGTGTGTGTGTGTGTGTGTGTGTGTGTGTGTGTGTGTGTGTGTGTGAAGGGGAAAAGCAAAAGTGTTCATCCTTAGATATACCTCAGTTCCTCCCAGGTGGAGCTGCCCAGTGGGAATCAATATAGTTTAAACAAATTAACTGAACTGTATATATTCGAGAGAATAATCTAAAACACATTTGAACTCTAAATTTTGGGGAGGAGTCGATCCTATTCTCATGTATAGAATGGCTTTAGAAGTAAATCAACCAAATATAAAGTTCTTTTTTTTTTCTCCCCCAACTTGAATTCGGGCAGATTATAGTGGGGATTTATTTAGAACTCAATTATATTGCCAAAGGAACAGTTATATAGTAATTGAACACATTTTGACCAACACCAACTTATTTTATAATAAATAGTCATCCCTAAAGAGGTACAAAATTTTACTGCATTACAAAAGATGAGATATTGATTCCACTTCAGTGCAAGTTGAAAGTGAAGATATCCAGCTTCCCCTCTGTTCTATAATTAAAATCCCTTTTAGCAACTTCTGCCTCCTTGGGTGTATTCTTAGAAGCAGAAGCAGCTGTAACATAAATGACAATATTAAATTTTTGATGCTTCGTAAGGGTTTAAAATTTGGGGTTCCAATCTTAGCTGAAGCAGGTGGCAATGACCAGAACATGTGCATTTTATTCTTCCAGAAAACTTTCCATGTTCAACTTGCTGTTGAGTGCATTCTTCTCTGACTGTCACAGTACAAACAAAATCTCTCACAAGAAATCCCACTTAAAAGAAATAAAGAATGCAAGCCGATGTATTTTGGCTACAGCTTTAGTTGTTAAAATACATAGTATTAATTCTCAATTCAACTGCAGCCCTTATCTTTGCAAAAACTGGACCCTGTCTCTTATTTCTCATGCCTACATCAATTTCTATATTTAAACTAGAGGCCCAGTGCACCAATTTGTGCAGGAGTGGGGTCCTGCCAGCCCAGCCCCAATTGGGGCAGATTGGGACCGGGCCTGTCAGGAGGAGGTTGGCCTGCCAACCACCCTGATTGGGCCCAATCAGGGCCGGGCCAGCTTGGGGGAGGGGCCGAGGGCAACTGGCCAGTGGGCCCCGCGCCCGATTGGGGTGGGGGGGCCAATCGGGGGTGGAGCTGGCTGGGGGAGGAAGCGAGGGCCAATGGGGATGGTGGTGGCTCATCCAGGGTGGGGCCGGCCTTTTGGAAGGGCTGTAGGTGGTGGTCTGGTCAGCCCTGCCCCCAAATGGGGTGAGGGGGCGATCGGGGGCCAGTGGCCTAGGGGAGGGGCAATGGATGGTTGGCTGCAGGCCCTGCCCCTAATCTGAGTGGGGGGGGGGCAATCAGGGGCAGAGC
>NW_005353753.1:1810279-1815241 GCF_000412655.1 Myotis brandtii
GAACAGGGAGGGCCAGGGGGAGGGGTTGCAGACTAATTGGGGTGGTGGGGGCCCATCGGGGGCAGGGCCGGCCAACCTTCTACAGCCCCTTGCTCTGGCTGGCCCCACCCCCTATTGGGGTAGTGGGGGGCAATCAGTGGTGGGGCCAGCTGAGGGGACAGGCTGCGGGCCTGATGGGGTGGGGCGGGCTGATCAGGGTCAGAGCCAGCCAGGGGGAAGGGGCGTGGGGAGTTGGCCGCTGCCCCGCCCTCGATTGGGGTGGGAGAGGCTGATTATGGGCAGGGCTGGCCAGGGGGAAGGGCCACAGGAGGTTAGCCACGATTCCCGCCCTCCTATCGGGCTGGTTCGCTGGCTGCAGTGGGTGTCATAGCAACCGGTTGTTCCATTCGTTACAGGATTCCGGTCACTGGTTTTTTATATATATAGATAAGAAAATTATAGCAATATTAGTAAATAGAAAGGATGGCTAATAGAATATTTCAGCAGAAAGAAAAAATTCACCTATTAATTAACTGAAATTTTATTTAGCCAAGCATGCCAACTAGGTACTTTGTTTGAGCAATAAAATTCAGACCTTTTATATGTTAAGAAAAATACTAATGACATTGGGCAGGAGACTAGTAAAAATTTGCACCAGTAGGAACTTAAAATTGTATTAATACATTGTCTTGTTAGAAATATGGATCAATAATGGTATTTTGAGACTTGGCTAGGAAAGTCTTTTTTTTTCCTATCAATTTTTCTCTGAATATTTATACTTCTGCTTTTTAGGTTTGATTCATGTGCAAAACCGTATTAGGAAAAAGAACTAATCACAGACAAGGTTTGTTCTCAGTGGGCATGTGATCAGAAAGAGCTGTCTAGTAGCAGCCATTCATCATCAGAAGAAGCGTGCATGCTTTATTTTCCAGAACCTTTTCTTTGTAAGTGATGAAATCACAAATTTCATCCAAAAGTTAAAAAAAAGTCAGTAGCCTCTGGTTTGATGACCAGTTGGACTCAACAATTTCATATTGCATTGTTGGTTAATACAGAGACAATCTCATTTTCCCCTCAGATGGCACTGACTGAGAGATTGTTGTGAGTCACTGCAAAGTATAATTTTTGGAGTAATAATAACATTTATTTTCTCAAGTTTAAATGCAAGGAGTTATTGGCTTGTTATGTTTAGTAGTAATGTTCTCACTACAAATCCATAAAAATCTTGACAGGCTTCTAATATTTTTTTCTCATCATGTCTTTGAAAGAGAAAATGTGAGTCTGAGATGATAGTTTAGATCTCTACTAGAGTGGTCATTTGGATTAACTAACTTTGGTTTTACACCGTACTGCATTTGCTTCTGGAGAAACAGAGCTGAGGGCTTTTGCACCTAAAAGGCCTTGGAGAGGAATGTCAAGTCTAGGTCTCATTGTGGCATAGATTCTAATGCCTGAGCTGTAATAACACTGGCTTGAATTGGACAAAGAAAAATACATGACATAAGTCTTCAAATCACAGGATTCAAAATCTTCCCAGATTTCCTAATTACAGGATCCAAACACCACCAGCACTATGTAAAAAAAAATCATACTATGAATTTCATGAATTATTCTAAAAATCCTATATAACAAAAGCCTAATATGCTAAGTGTCTGATGGTTCGACCAGTCGCTATGACATGCACTGACCACCAGGGGGAAGATGCTATGACTGGTAGGTTAGCTTGCTGCTATGGTCTGGCTGATCAGGACTGGGCAAGATGGGCCGGACACACCCTGGAGCCCTCTCTCCGTCCCTCCCCATCCCTGATTGTGTATTGGTGGGGCCCCTTGGCCTGGCCTGCACCCTCTCAAAATCTGGGACCCCTCAGGGGATGTCAGAGAGCCTGTTTCATCCGATCCCTGCAGGCCAGGGATTTTATAATATAAAATTATTTATACTATAATTTCATAAATTATTAAAAATTCATGAAATTGTTGTCAAACAAGGGTACTCTGCCCAATGTGCATAGGAGCCAAAACTATGACACCGGCTTTTCAGAAAAAAATAAGAGCCTTTATTATTTTGGGGTCCAACCACCAGGAGATAGGAGATGCCACTCAAATCTGTCTCCTCCGTCCATGGTTGGGGGTGGGTTTTTAAGGGATTAGTGGGGGACAAGTATGTGGAAGCGCTGCTGGGCAAGTTTTGGTTGGAGAGCTTTGGAACTTAGCCATTTTATGGTATGAGGCTTCAGCACTGGCTCTTTCTGTACAATGGACTTCTGCAAGGGTTCTGGTGTTCAAGGTCCAGTCACGCCCCATCCTTTTGGTTCCGGGTGCAGCTGGATACATGGGTGGCGCATGCGCTGGGCTGTTTCTATAACTCAAGAACTATTTTCATTACCAATCTGCTTTATGGGAACAGAACCAGTTTTCAGCTAGCCAGTGTGATTTCTGTGCTATTTCATAATAGTCCCAGTAATTTATCTACATAGTGTTGAAATCTGTATAATTAATATTATAATTTTCTTCTAAGTGCTTAATATCAAGTAGTCATGATGTTTATTCTTATATAGAGTCCCTATTCTTGGATTGTAGAAGAAATGGTTTGGGATATTTTTTATTATTATTATTATTGTTGAAGACCTAAATTTGAATCTGGGTACTATCACTCACTAGTCATGAGTTCTTGAGGAAACTTTAAAAAAATTTCATATGTTAAATTGGAATAATAATAATAATAATATGTTCTTCATTGCATGACTGTAAAAGTTAATGAAAATTAAATGGGGGGGGCGGTGTGGAGGTCAACATTTTATTCTAAGCTCAAAGTTTATCTCTCTTGAGTCAGGACCCTTGCCCCCAAGGCCATTTAAAAGACTCTTAGGAAGTGGAAAAGGAAATAAACTGATAACAGTAAAGGGAAGGTAGGGAGTGGGTATTCTCAATAGCAGATAAGAGATTTTAACAAATTCCGCCCTGACCGGTTTGGCTCAATGGATAGAGCATTGGCCTGCGGACTGAAGGGTCCCAGGTTCGATTGGGATCAAGAGCATGTACCTTAGTTGAGGGCACATCCCCAGTTGCGGGTGTGCAGGAGGCAGCTGATCGATGTTTCTCTCTCATCGATGTTTCTAACTCTCCATCCCACTCCCTTACTATCTGTAAAAAATCAATAAAATATATTTTTTTAAAAAAGAGATTTCAACAAATTCCGGGAAGACAGGAGCAGCTGAAAGCTGCTGACCAGAGAACCCACGAAAACAAAGCAGAGGAATCCACGTTCCAGAGAGTGGTGGGCGCCAGTCTTCCTGCTGCAGCTCTGAGAGCTCAGCATTGACAGCTGGGAGGAATGAAGCTAAAACGGGTATTAAAAGAACTTCCGCCTACAGCTCACTCCACCTCTCCCACCCCATCCCTCATCCCTCCTGCAGGCAGAAAAACTGGAATTGCAGCCCAGCATTTCCCTCCAGGCTAAACAGGGTAGAGCTTATCACAAAAAAGTGAACAAGCTTCCCTTTTAAACTAGGCTTTCTGTCTGGGTGAGGAGGGAAACACTGTCCTGGCTCTGGCCTTTGAGGGCCCAGCTGAGCTCTGGCTCCTAAGCACCTAGTTAAGTGAAGGGGGTCAACTGAGTTGAAGTACTTCACTTGCATCCCATTTGGGGGAGAAGCCATGGTGGAAACTAACCTATATTCAGTACAGCTACCTATATCCACTCTGGCCACCTATCATAAAGTATGCCTTCGTTTTCAATAAGAACAGAAAACCATGGATCATCAGACCAATGTGGAGAACCAATAATTCCAGCTATGATTTATTGATACTTACTATATAACAAATACCACTTACTGTCTTTAAATTTTTAATTTATTTAATCCCAAACCCTAAAATTTAATCTCTGTTAGGCAAGTACTATTATAATAACTATTTTGCAACTGGGGAAACTAAAAGTTTAGCCACTTGTCCAAAGCCATGCAGTTAATAAGTGATAGAGCTGAGACTGAAAGCCAGACGTCTGGCTCCCAGGACCTGCATTCTTAAAAGCTATAAAACATTATCCAGCGTTTTGTTTTGTTTTGTTTTTTTCTGAAGAGGAGCAAGATAAAGAAATAGAAATAAATCAGAGAATAGAAAAGATATTTCATCTTTAATTATTATGCTCAAGGAGATTTAAAAGCTTATTTTATCAAAACAGAAACAGCCTGGGGAGGGAAGGGATAATTGAGTTCTTCAAAATTAAAAATAGGGCCGAACCGGTTTGGCTCAGTGGATAGAGCGTCAGCCTGAGGACTGAGGGGTCCCGGGTTCGATTCCGGTCAAGGGCATGTACCTTGGTTGCGGGCACATCCCCAGTGGGGGGCGTGCAGGAGGCAGCTGATCGATCTCTCTCATCGATGTTTCTAACTCTCTATCCCTCTCCCTTCTTCTCTGTAAAAAATCAATAAAATATATTTAAAAAAAAAATTAAAAATAGGATTGCCAAACTTAAAAAACAAACAAACAAAAAACAATAGTATAAGTGGAAGCAAAAGTTGAGGAAATCTTGCAGAATGTAAAGCAACGCTATGAAATAAAACATTGAAAGAAAAGATAAGTAACATAGAGAATTATTCCAGAAAATCCAAAATTCAATTAACAGCAGAAAAACTGGAATTAGTAAATTACTATTATCATTATTATTATTATAGTGAATATGAAACTTTAGGTTGAAAAGAATCCATCATATTTTGAGGAAAATGGATGAAAAATAGACCCATATCTAAAATATGTCTTTGTGAAATATTTAGCATGTTAAGGTTAAAGAGAAATGCTGTAAAGCTTTAGAGAGAGGGGACAACATCCTATCTAATAAAAGAGAAACATGGTAATTAGCGTACGACCGCTACCCTTCCCATTGGCTAATCAGGGCGATATGCAAATTAACTGCCAGCCAAGATGGCGGCCGGCAGCCAGGCAGCTGGAAGCGAACATGGAGGCTTGCTTGCTTCAGTGACAGAGG
>NW_005353753.1:1816395-1826561 GCF_000412655.1 Myotis brandtii
GCCCCAACCCCCTGATTGGCCCTGCTCTGTGCATGACAGGGGGTGGGGCCGCAACCTCCCCATCGACCCTGCCTTGAGTGTGACAGGGGGCGGTGCCCCAACCCCCCAATCGGCCCTACCCTGAGCGTGACTAGGGGTGGCATCGCAACCTCCCGATCCACCCTGCTCTGTGCATGACAGGGGGTGGCGCCCCAACTCCCCAATCGGCCCTGCTCTGAGCCCGACCAGGGGCTGCACCTAGGGATTGGGCCTGCCCTCTGCCACCCGGGAGCAGGCCTAAGCCAGCAGGCCGTTATCTTCCGAGGGGTCCCAGACTGCGAGAGGGCACAGGCCGGGCTGAGGGACCCCCCACTCCCCCCCGAGTGCACAAATTTTTGTGCACCAGACCTCTAGTTTGTTTATAATGGAAGAAGGTTCACCATACTTCAGATTAAGACATGTTACATCAGCTATACTGGGTGCTTCAGCTATAATTAGATGCTAAGAGTCTTTGGACTTCATTCAGTTGCTGAGAGGAAATTTTTTGTGAGACCAGAATGCAGTACCAATTCAATTATAAATTAAGGGTGGGAACAAAAGGAAAATATTTCCACACTAAAATTAATGAAACAAGACATAGAGGTATAACTGTATCATTTATATTTATGTATGTAACCATCGGAAAACCAAAAGGATCAAGAGTTGAAACTGTAATTCTGAGAAGTATGGAAATAAAGTATGAGTCAGTGTCGAATCTCAGAGGGAAGGTGAAGGTGGGTGGGTGGGTCGGAAGAGATCAACCAAAGAACTTGTATTCATATATGCATAACCCATGGACACAGACAATAGAGTTGTGTTGGTGGAGTGGCCAGGGAGGGGGTACAGGCTAGAAGGGGTCAGTGGAAGGAAAAAGGGGACATATGTAATACTTTCTACAATAAAGATTTTTAAAAAAAACTATGAGTCAGAAGACTATTCATTTTATTGCATGGCATTTTGTACTCTGATTTTTTCACCTTTTAAATTATTAATTTAATTTTATATTCTTTATTAAAATTTAAAAATATATCTAAAGCAGTTAGTCAGTACCTAGTATAGTTAGTCATTAAATGTTGGTGACCCATCCTATACCAAGATTCTATTTACAAACCCTAACCCCACCTGATATTTGCTGTAAAAGCTTGAGTTGAATTATTTAACTTTCCTCTGCCTCAGTTGTGCCTTCTGTAAAACTGGAAAAAAAAAAATAGTGATCATTGTACTTACATGTGCTTAGAATGTTTTCAAAAATATTAGCATTTACTAACATGATCTAAGTTTCCTATTACCAAACTAACTTTGTTCTACATGATTTTGCATCAATTTTTCATTAATTCATTTCTTCAAAACAAAATTTTTAAAAATTGTCATTAGTTATGCAATGAGTTCCAAACCAATTATGAGAAACAAGATTTTAAAATGTTAAACAAAACCTGCTATAATTTTAAACAACTTGTTGCCACTTAACTTAAAATTTGAGTTTACCCCTATTAAAACTTAAACTTTTATATTCATACTAATGTAGAGATTCCATATATTCATTTTATACTTATTAAAATTTTTTGAATCTCAAAATTACTCCATTTGCTTTGTAATTTTTCCAAAGATTGTCTTATAGGATGGGACTATTTCATACATAAGGGTGGCACAATGTGGTTTTTAAATTCTGTTCATAGGTACTTGTCAACTTTGGAAGAATGTGTCATCATGGGAAACATTTAATTTGGGCCTGCTATATCACTGCTCTTAGGATGGTGGTTTAAATATAATGCAGAAGACATTCATGATTTGAAAAAGTTATGTACCTCTAGTCTGCAACAAAGGACTGGTGATCAGAAAAGTTGGATGCTGTTACTCCCTGAAGTTTCTATTTGCAATATGACTATGAAAAATTATCAAGGTCATTACCACAGATACATTATTTTTGGACAATGTCCACATCCTATATAATAAAGGGCTAATATGCAAATAGACCGAACTGACCATCAGTGGGAAGACGCTCAACACAGGAGCTGCCCCCTGGTGGTCAGTGCACTCCCACGGGGGGAGCACTGCTCAGCCAGCAGCTGGACTCACGGCTGGCAAGTGCAGCGGCGGTGGCGGGAACCTCTCCCACCTCCATGACAGCGCTAAGGATGTGCCCTGTGGGGAGGGGGCCTGAGCTGTCAGTTGGACTTCCTGTGAGGGCTCCTGGACTGTGGAGAAGGTGCAGGGCCGGCTGAAGGACACTCCCTCCCTGGATGCACGAATTTCATCCACGGGGCCTCTAGTATTAGCTATAATATCTTATTGAAATACTGCCCAATGAAATTTGGTTGTAAGAGGATATGCTGAATGTATTAGTTCCCTATTGCTGTTATAACAAATTACCACAAACTTAGTGGTTTAAAACAACACTAATTTACTATTTTATAGTTTTGGAGGTAAGAAATCTGTAATGACTTTCACTTGTCCAAAATCAAGGTGTCGGCAGGGTCACATTCCTAAGGAGGCTTTACCATTAGCATTCTTTGATATGTGGCCCCTCCCTCCATCTGCAAAGTATATCCCCTCCACTTCTGCTTCCACTGTCACATCTCTCATTGACTCTCATCCTCCCACCTCCCTCTTTTAAGGTCTCTTGATTACATTTGCCCAAGAAGATAATCCAGGATAGTCTCTCTGTCTCAAGACCCTTAATTTAATTAAATCAGCAATATCCCTTTCACCATGAAAGATAACATATTTGCAGGCGGTAAGGATTAGGATGTGGGTATCTTTGGGAAACTTTTATTCTGTCTACCACACTGAAGTATGAAATTAATTTCAATAATAGTAATCTAAAGACAACAACTACCTTGAAAGAAACCAATAAATTTAGTCAAAATAAGTAACCCAATAATAAACATGCAACCAACCTTATTCTATGACTGACACCAAAAAGAGAAAACACTACTTGACATATAACTATTATATTTGATTGGCATAGTGATTCAGGAGTTCATATTTTTTTTAATGCTTTACTTTCATGGATGCACTGTATTAATGAAGTTGTGGGAGGTACAGGAGGATGGGGAAGTTAGGGAGGGAGGGAGTGAAAGCATGACTCATTTATAATTTTATATCAAAGTGACTCATGAAAGTTATAAAATGGAAGTTATAAAATGAAAAAATTGGATTTGATAAACACAATCCAAAGTAAAAGTCAAGGAAGCTGATTTTTAAAAGCATATGGTGGTAAGAAGAGCTTCGTCTCCAAGTTTCATCTCTTATACATGACCTTGAACAAGAAACCTAACTTCTATATCTGTTTCTATAAAATGGGGCAGTGATATCTGCCTTATCGATAGGTTTAAGAGTTTCATGTAAATCTGTCAGTCTCATAGTGAACAATCTTTATAAATATACTAGAAGCCCAGTGCACGAAATTCGTGCATGAGGAGGGTGAGGGGGTCCTCAGCTCGGCCTGCACCCTCTCCATTCCAGGACCACTCAGGGGATGTTTGCCTCTCACAATCCAGGACCACTGGCTCCTAACCACTCGCCTGCCTTTCTGCCTGATCACCCCTAACTACCTCTGCCTGCCTGCCTGATCACTCCTAACTTCTCCCCTGCTGGCCTGATCACTCCTACCTGCCTCTGCCTCACCCCACACCCGGGACCCAGGGTTCCCTCCCTCTGGCCAGCCACAGGTACCCAGGACCCAGGCCGGCTTCGCCCGGGCCAGCCACAGCTGCAGGGGACCGTAAGCGGGCAGCTTCGCCTGGGCTGCAGCCACAGGTGCCTGGGACCGCGGGGTGGATGACTTGTCCTTCTCCCAGGCAACAGCCTGGCTGGTCCCCATTCTTCTCTCATGAGCTCATTTGTGCCTGGCTGATACCCATTTCTCTCTCCCCAGTGTTGAGTGTCTGAGCCATTACGGTGTGACAGCATGATGACCATTTGCATATTAGCTCTTCATTATATAGGATTAGCCCTCAATATATTATACTATTGGGGGAGGGGGGCGCTACCATGGTCAGTGCGTGGTCCTTCACAGTGTACCAGCCAGGCCAGATGGGGCTTGGGGAGGCTTTTCCCTCCTGGATCCACTCTTCCCAGGGAGGCAGCATCTGGCTGCTTTTTTTCAGCTTTTTTTTATTGGAAAGCAAGCTCTGGGCTTGCAGTTCCTGGGCCATAGCGTGCACCTCCAAGCCTTGCTGTGCCCCCCTCACCCTCCTCCAGTGTTGAACATCAGCCTAGCCTGTGCCCTCTTGCAATCTGGGACCCCTTGGGATTGGGCCTAAGCCTATAGTTGGACATCCCCCGAGGGGTGTAGCAGTGGGCCAAGTGGCAGGTGGCCAGGGAGGAGCCAGAACTGGGGCCGGGCGCTACACAGCTCATGCTCATCCCAGCTGCTGCACCTGCTGCCACTGCTTGGTAGTGCTACTACAGATGGCCAGCCATGAGCCCAGCTTTTAGCTGAGCAACACTCCCCCTGTGGGAGTGCACAGACCATTCAGGGGGCACCTCCTGCATTGAGCATCTGCCCCCTGGTGGTCAGTGTGCATCATAGCGACTGGTCGACCGGTTGTTCCAGTCATTCTGCTGTAACAGTCGCTGGGCTTTTATATATATAGAAAACCATTGGAATTTATATCTCATAAATTATCTGTCTTCAGATAGCTACATCAGACTACTGTAGTTCAGGAGTCACGGATCTGGAGAGCTATCCTTATTATTTTTTTATTATGTCAGTTGATTCTCAACAGACATTTCTGAGGTTAATTCTAACCAATTGCCCAAAATAATGCAAAAGCCTGCTGTCTGATTCAGACACTTACACAACTTTGCTATATTTCTGTTTGTACTGGTTGCATCAAAATTTAGGGCTAAGTGAATTTAAAGAGTTGAATGACAATCTTTTCTTCTGTGAAGTACTGTTTACCATCATTCCTAGGTCTTTCTCCAATTCTCTAACTTAGTCAAAACTTACTTCAATATAATACAATACAGTCTATATCTAATATAGTACACAGACACAATTTCTACCCTTTCTCTCTTTAAAATTTGCGGGCAATGAGAATTTTTTCTACATTCCATAATTGAAAATATCTTGGCCTATCTCATTGGTTTTGACTCAGGATCTCAACTAGATATTCAGGAAAAATAAATCCACAAAGAAATCATAGAATTTCAGCATTTAAGTGCCCTTGGCAGTCATTTAGTCCAACCTCTCAGCAATGTTTAAATTCTCCGTGTACTAATAGTACAAGTGAGTATCCATTTCTTAAGCAAATATGCAATAATTAAGGCCTGCTGGAGACAAAGCCTTCTAACATGTCATCTAACACACAGGAAATTGTGTGGCATTTTAGAACTTCTCAATTATACCCAACATATGATATACTGTCTACATGCATATTTCAAAGCTCAATTGTAATTTGAAATACTTTTCTTAAAGAAACAAAAAATGAACTCGCAAATAGGGTTTACCCATTCATGTCACTAGATCTGAAATGGTTTCCCATTTTATAAACCTGTAGTCCTGGAAAGCAAACCCATAAAGTTTGGTACCACATCCTTAATCAAGCTGAGAACCTTGCTAGTGCTTTCCCAGGCCCAAAAGAGGCTAATGAATGATCAAGTTTGAAGCATTTGCCATTACATCTTTATATATTTTTCTTTCTTTTATTATCCACTGGTAATTACATTCATTTGTCCTATCACATTTTTATATGCTCTGTTCAGAGGGTAATTAACTCAACTATTAAGGTGGATTTTTCAGTATTGAAAAAATAATTAAGGCATTGAATTTTTTTCTTGAGGTTTAATTAAAATGTAGTTAAGGAGGGAAATTACCAGAGGTGTTTTAAAGAAATTAAGAAACCCAGCAGTTTTTCTAATGAATGGTCTGAGGACTGCCAGCATCAGATGGCAGGGATGCTTGTTAAAAATGCAGCTCTTGCCCGGCCAGTGTGGTTTAGTGGTTGAGCATCAGCCTATGAACCAGGAAGTCACCCTTCGATTCCTGATCAAGGCACATGCCTGAATTTCAGGCTCAATCCCCAGAAAGGGTGTGCAGGAGGCAGCTGATTAGTGATTCTCTCTCATTATTGATGTCTCTCTCTCTCTCTCTCTCTCTCTCTCTCCAGCTCTTTAGACTGCCAAATCCACTAAATCAGATTGGGGGGATAATATCAGTAATTCCTAGTTAATAAGTAAATATGATTCACAAGTGCACTATAGTTTGCAATGTATTAACTCAATCACAAATATTTGTTGAATCTCTACTTCATACCAGGCACTATTCTAGACTCGGGATTATCAAACTATGGCTCAAAGATCAAATCCAGCTTGCCACCTGTTTTAATATACCAAGAATGAGTTTTATATTTTTTAATGATTTTGAAAAATAAAAAGAAGAATATTTTGTAACACATAAAAATTATATGGAAGTCAAATTTTGGTATCTATAAATAAAGTTTTATTTCCCACTCTACAATTATTAATTTTCATATTGTCTGGATGTATTCATGCTACAATGGCATAGTTTGTTAGTTGTAACAAAATCTGTTTGAGGCATACTCATTTGCTTCACACTGCTGCTAAGCACAGTACAAATAACAGTGACATAGTTATAATTAACAGCATTTCAAGTGTCATGCATAGCACTGTACTGCTGGCATTTTATTTTTTTTTTATTACCAGAATAAGTTTGTCATGTCAAAACAAGAAAATAAAATTAAAGTGGACTTTGTCACTTTTAAGACACAGTTGAGTGTGGATTATTTTGTTATGAAATTAGATGACAAAGCATTGAGTTTATTATACAAAGACAATATAGCTGTGCTAAAAGAATACAATAGATTTGAATATATCCAGACCAAGAACTCATCACAGTATTTCCAACTTGCAGGAGAGCAGAAGTCAGGAAAATTGGAAAAGTTAAAATGAAATATCTCATTGAAGCAGATTTTTTTTTCTTTCACAAAATTAAAAAAAATATGTGTCTGAACCAAAAAAAAATTTGTATTTGTTAGCCATTTAAGAAACTCTATTTAATTAAATCATGTTTGACATAATAGCCAAAGGAACATGCTGAGAGAAAAAAAAAATTAATGGTAGCCTATTGGTGAGGATACTTAGTCAAAGAATTGAGGACCTTAAGAGCAGCTTCAACAGCCAAATAAAATACAAAGCAAATTATTTTGAATAATTTTCCATGGTTCTTGATGAATTGACAGATGTTGAAGATGCTGGTCAGATGTTTATTTGAGGAGTCAATGCTGAGTTTCACTGAAGAATTAGCCTTTATGAAGAGTGTGCATGTAATAACTTTACAGGAAAAATGTTTTTTAAGATATTGAAAAAAAAAACTAATTCAGTACAATCTGAAGTGGAATCTTCTAAGGTATCTGAACACTAATAGTGGTAAAAATGTGCATGAACAAAAAATATTTAGAAAGTTTGTGAAAATATCAAGTGTTTAAAGTTTATGATTATTCATTGTATTTATCAGCAGGGCTTTGCAAAAAATATATTAACCTGCCATATGCTTTTGAACCAGTAGTATCAACAACAAACTTCATTTGTTCTTGTAGACTAACCATCATCAGTTCTATAAAATTTTATCAAAAATAGAAGCTAAACATTATGACTTGCCCTACCACACAGATGGTTAAACAGTGAAAGGGTTTTATTAGCTCAGAGCTAAGATTAAAATTTTTCTGAATGAAAAGAATTACCCTCAACCACTATTTTCAAACACTAAATGGCCTTGGAAGTTAACTTGTGCTATAGACTTGATGTTGTTTCTTTATGGACTCGACCTATAATTACAAAGTCGGACAGCACTATTTGAGAAAGTTATACTGTGATAAAGTAATTTTGACAAAAATGAACATTGTTAAAACCACAAGTAATGTCAAACTATTTATATACTTAACATTCCAGCAAAGGTTAAAATAAGGAGTGATATCTTCATTTCAACACAAATATGTAGTAGGTATATCTTCTGAGCTCCAGTAACATTTTTCAAATATGATGCAAGTGTGAAAGAATTTTCCATATTTCAAAAATACATTAAATGTTCAATTGAGGAGCTTCTAGCTAACATTCAACTGAAACTGAATAATCTATAATGTAATGACATGTTAATATGCAAATATCAAGAGAAAAATCTAATGAAAGCCTATAAAAGCCTTCCAAATGATGAATATGCCTAATTAAAATCAGATGTTAATGGATACCCATCTGCCTGAAAGGTTATTTTCAAAGATGAAATATATAAAATCTCATACACATTTGATAAAACAGTATTAACAGGTAAACATTTGCAGTCAATTTTGTGATAGAGAAATAATTTTGAACTCCAATTAAGTGAAATGTTATCACCCAAACAAAGAGTTGTATTTTTCTCATTAATAGACCTGAATAAAAAAATCATACTTTATTACTATTATTTAAAATTTTATCAATACAAAATTTGAAGAAAATCTTACTCTTTTATACAATGTCATATATTGTATAAAATACATGTATTATATATATATATATGTGTATATATATATACACACATATACATAATTTTGGTAGGATTAATATAATATCATTTTAGACTTTATATTATTGGTTTCAGAGAAGAAGGGAGTGGGAGAGAGAGAGGTAGAAACATCGATGAGAGAGAATCAGTGATCAGCTGCCTCCTGCACGCCCTCCACCAGGGATAGGGATGGAGCCCTCAACCCCGGCATGTGCCCTGGTTCAAAGGGTGACTTCCTGGTTCATAGGTCAATGCTCAACCGCTGAGACACACCGGCCAGGCCAAAATATCCTTGATTTTGGCTCTTTCCCACAAAACCTAAAATATTTATTATATGACCCTTTGCAAAAAAAATGTTTGACCTCTTCTCTGAATCCTCAACTGATTGTAATCCCTTTAGGGGAAAGGACAGAACTCTAGAAACTTTTGCTCCTCCCTCAGTGACCAAAACAATTTTTGCTACTCAATGAATGATGATATCTCAGAATTGTACAGAGCCTTTCAGTGAGTTGAGAAAGGGCTCTTTTGATTGTTATGATGACGATAATTATGATTTTGATACAATGTTATGAAGGAGTTGCTCTCTTTAATATTTTTTAGAAATAAATTCAAGATAGATAAATGACTAATCAAAGAAATGACAAGCAATTTCAATCAAGTTAATTCTGCCAGCTTCTCCATAGAGAAGAGAATCAGTCAACACAAGGGACATGGAGATAACATATAATTCTAATTTTGTTTGTTTTATACAAAGGAAAATTCTTTTCATCAAACATAACTTTAACTTTGCACTTTAAAAAAGCTTATTTTGTGACATATGTTTATATTTCTAATGGAATATTGTATTGCAAAAATGAAAGTAATCAAATCACATTAAATAATGTCATTTCTATACATTAAATTTACATAATTGAGCAGGCACAATGAAGATATCCGAAATACTTGTAAATTATTCCTTTTCTTCCTCTATCTTACCTATTTACCTCACTATTGTATAACTTTCTCCCTGTCCAGCCCTACTTCCACTGTCTTTTTTTTTCTTGCTCCCCCCACCCCACCTGGAATTGGTCTCTGAATCATTGATTGTGCTCAATAAATATTTATTAAATATTCAATGACCAAATCAGAATTTGGTCACTTTTGCAACTACAATTATCAGGTTAGTCTCCTTAACCTCATTAACTCAACTCTCAATAACATCTATTTTAGCAATATTTTATTTGTAGATGTCTCCTTGGATGAGGGCAACAAAAGTAAAAATAAACAAATGGGACTATATTCTAGTTGTTTGGTTTTTTGCATTCTCATAATAGACATTGCTGTTAAAAACCTATCTACACTAATAATAGACAAACATGGCAATTGACCGTACCTTCACTATGCCCTCCATTGGCTGATCAGAGTGATATGCAAATTAACCGCCAACAAAGATGGCAGTTAATTTGCATACTGCAGGCAGGGCGGGACAGTGCGAGCCACCATCCAGGCCCCGGTGTGTGACCTGGGGGCAGGGGACACGGGGCCCTCTCTGAGAGAGAGAGAGAGAGACTCCATTGGCTCAGAGTGATATGCAAATTAACCGCCAACAAAGATGGCAGTTAATTTGCATACTGCAGGCAGGGCGGGACAGTGCGAGCCGCCACCA
>NW_005353753.1:1827671-1837440 GCF_000412655.1 Myotis brandtii
TACAAGAGCCCCAGGCCCGGCCACAGTTTTGTGTCCACCTTTTAGTCCCCTATTCTCCAACCACAGAGGAAAGAAATAAGGAAGGAGTCTGTGCTGCCTTCAGAAAGTATCTATATACCTGATCTGCCAGTTGCCTTCCACAGAAGGAGGCCAGACTGCGGCTTAGGACCACTTCCCACAGGGACATCAGTAGGACATCCTGTGAGGGCTCCCAGACTGTTAGAGGGGGCAGGCTGGGCTGAGGGATGCCCCCCAAGTGCACAAATTTTTGTGCACCGGGCCTCTAGTCTTTATAATAAAAGCCTAAGTGACCGTTACAGTGGAACGACTGAAATAACCGGTCGCTATGATGCACATTGACCACCAGGGGGCAGATGCTCAACACAGGAGCTGCCCCTTGGTGGTCAGTGCACTCCCACAGGGGGAGGGCTGCTGAGCCATAAGCCGGGCTCATGGCTGACGAGCACAGCAGTGTTGGTGGGAGCCTCTCCTGCCTTCACAGCAGCACTAAGGAGCAGCGAGCCAAGTGGTAAGGAGCAGCGAGCAGGCGGGCGGTAAGGAGCAAGGGGTTCAAGAGGGTGCAGGCCGGGCTGAGGGACCCCCTCCCCCAGTGCATGAATTTCATGCACTGGGCCTCTAGTAGTTTTCATAAGTCTTTAAGATTTAATTTCTAAATCTGAGAATAGCTTTTAAATACAGTTATATTCTTGAACAAAGAAGTACCAGAAATCAAGAATACTTAATTTATATTTTGAAGATTTAGACTGGTACATATTCTATTTAAGACTAATTTTAAATAGTTCACAATATTTGTATTAACTTTATCTGAAAAAAAAATGTATTTAAGATGTTACCAAGTCTGCTCAAAATGCCCAAAATAGCAAATACTCTAGAAAATGTTTAGTTGGATTTCTACAGTAGATATTGTGTTTTCAGCTACTCGTTATTAGCTACTGTGGTAGTTTGCATATTACATTTATTTAAGATTATGTCCTTGCTGAAATGTAAATGAGTTTTATGATTTGTGTGTGAGTGTGTTATTTATCTTTACCACTCCCAATTTCAACCACTGAACTAAATCAAATCATCAAAAATTGGTTTCTTTTTTTGAGCAAGAACTGTAGAACTTGTACGTGATGAAAAGGTTTTAACTACTGTTAAAGAGAAAAAGAAATTGTGTGGTTTATTTTTAAAGTGTGCACTTACACACACACAAAGTAGTAGAGTTGAAAGGAGAGAAAAAAGTAAAAGTTCATTGGAACCCTGTGATTTATAGGGAAAGGCTCATCGAGCTCATAAAAACCAAAGGGGGAAGTGGTCGGACATTGGGTCAAATCTCCATTCACATGTTGTGTAATAAAAGGCTGACTGTAGCCTTTCAGCCTTGCTTCTAGTCGTAGACAATGGCAATTGCAGAGCAAGACTAATAACAGGATTTAGCATAAATCCACCACAGGAAGTGAACAGTTGTACTGGCAAATAATTAGCCAGGAAACATTTTATAGCAGCATCAGGATGCGTCCATGAGCTTTCAAACTCTCACTGCATTTGTGATCATGAAAACATAATTAGTTTTCAGTGATTGTAATTTTTGTGTGTGTTTGTTGTAGGGTAGTTCTCTCCCCCCACCCCTTTCTTTTCACAAGCAGGCCTTATTTTTCCTGTCCTAATTTAGCAGCCCCAGCGAGGGTTTTGAAGTCTCAAGGGAGGGATGTAGAATGTTCTCTTTTTCCTCCTGCTGATGCTTTTTTATTGCAAGGTGGATGGTGTTTATTTTGCACAGCTAACAAGTGAGTTCAAAGCAGCACACTGCTCTTGAAATCCTGCCAGATTCCCAAAGCTGAAAGCCCCCCTGCTTGGTAGAGCGGACCTGTACTATCAAAGCCTGACTAATTTGCAAAGGAATGTCAAAATGACCAGTGCACCACATTTTCTACCACCCGCTTCATTTGGCACTTAAAGGAAAGCTAAGTGGGAGTGTAAAAGGAAGGAAATTTACTCAAGGCAGCCCACCCTATAGTGTGAATTAATTTCATTAAAAAAAAATGGGAGCTATTTACTGAGTACTTCCCATTTCATCCTCTTTGCTCTTTCTTCCTGTTATTGTCTTAGTGAAGGCTGCTTATAAACAGTATGTTTCTGTTCTCAAGTCATCCATTTTAAGAATAAATGCTGTCATTAGACTTGGCTCTGAAATTCTTGGTGTCAAAGTGTCTGCATGAGTCTGCTTCATCTGATTTAGTCACACCAGTTAAAGAGTGGTCCCTGAAGACAAACACTCAGTCCAGGCCAATATTTTTCTCTTTTCAACACTTGAAAAAAAAATCATTTCTATCAGAGCCAACAGATGTATGTTTATGAACAAATACAAATTGTTGTTGGAGGAGAAAAGACTGGTAAAACAAAGTCACAGAGTCAGTAGAATCAAATATAAGACTTTGATATGATTTAATTTCTGTGTTCTGATTACATTTTATAATCTCAAACTTTATTTAAAACTTATATTGAAAATATGTCATTGACATTGAGTTATTTTCCCAAAGTAAGATCATCTACAAATTATTTCCCAAGGCCTTGATCCTAAAACCTCATTCAGATTCCTATTTTTTTTTTTACCAGTAAGTTTGTGTGACTTATATAAATTGCCATCGTCATCATCTAAGTTGAACAATAACCTCACCTTCAAAGGTTGTCTCCCTTGGTTGAGTTTTTACCATACATTTCTCTACTGCTACCTTCTACCTAAAACTGAACTCCATTTCTCTACATGCTATTGACCATTAAAAGTGTACCTTATCTCTGCTAATATGAGGTCATCTGAAGGTAAAATTTCTGGCCTCAGATGCTTGGAAGTGAGCTGCTGAGATATGGTCATGCTGTAACTGTCTAAAAAAAAATAAGTTTACGTTATACTGAGTACCATGCTGGAATGGCTGGAGTCAGATGCACCCAGATTTGAAATATAGCTGAAGCACTGACTAGTTATGAGGCCAAGACTAATTATTAACTTTTCAAAACCTTAGCTTCCTCATGTACACAGTAAGTCTTCAGGTTACGTCGGAGATCTGTTCCTACGGCATGATGTAACATGATTTTCACAGTAAGTCAGAACCCACCTACATAAGCACCTACGTCACTCACATGGAGCACATACACAGCAGTAATAAAGTGAAACAGTAAAAAAAATTTAAAAGAACGATAAAAATTCCTGACCTTTACTTGTGGTAAATAAATAATAAAAACCATAAAGCACATATGTACATACGTCAAAATGATGGAACTTATTTTTTTGTAAATAAATTAGAGGCTCAGTGCACAAAAATTTGTGCACTTGGGGGGAGGGTCCCTCAGCCTGGCCTGTGCCCTCTCGCAGTGTGGGACCCCTCGGGGGATGTCCACCTGCTGGCTTAGGCCCCCTCCCTGGGGGATTGGGCCTAAGCTGGCAGTCAGACATCCCTCTGGCAGTCCAGGAGCCCTTGGGGGATGTCCACTTGCCAGCGGGGAGCAGGCCTAAGCTGCAGTTGGACATCCTTAGCGCTGCTGAGGAGGCGGGAGAGGCTCCCGCCTCCCCCACTGTGCTGGCGGCCATCAGCCTGGCTTGTGGCTGAGCAGAGCTCCCCCTGTGGGAGTGCACTGGCCACCAGGGGGCAGCTCCTGCATTGAGCATCTGTCCCCTGGTGGTCAGTGTGTGTCATAGTGACCAGTCATTCCTAGTCGTTCTGCTGTTAGGGTCAATTTGCATATTACCCTTTTATTATATAGGATGGGAGATGGCGACGTAACCATGAAACAACGTACATCAAGTCCGACGTAACCCGAGGACAGTCTGTACAATGAAGCTAATAATAGCATCTATGTTGTGGTTTATTTTTCTCAGTACTATGAATGTCAAATAGTAAGGACTCAATATGTTAGCTATTGAAAAATCATAGCAGTTTGGAAACAGCATGCTTCAAGAATCAGGAATTTCCTCAAGTGGGCTTAAAAATAGAAAACACCCTGTCTCATAGAACAGGAATCTAGAAGGCAGCCAGGCTCCAGGTTTGGTATGATAAAGTCTTGTTTTGTCTTGGCAATGCTCTTGATATTGTCTCTGGGTGAGTTTTGTCATCAGGCTGGCTCCCCTCGTGGTTGCAAAATAGCTGCCAGCAACAACTGGGAAAGCTCTTTTTTTTGTTCCAAGTCCAGCAGAAGAGATAAGAAAGGAAAGTGCTTTGAGATGAAACTCCCTAAAGTATGACTGAGACATCCTAAGCTCTGTGCCCATTCAATGTAAAATGGTAGCAGTCATTACATACCCTAATTATCTTAAGCTTAGTTTCCTGGGCCAGTTTATAACAAGGGGAAGAGACTTCCATGATTGCCCTGTGCCAATTAGGATCACACCCTGGAGCTAAAGATGGGGGCTGTCTCCCCTTGAGTCACATGGGCTGGAGGCAGAAGGGTGGTTGTATAGAGAGTTCAAGTTCTGTTAGAAATGCCAAAAGGAGTGATGAGGTCTATCAGTTAGAGTCCCAGATGGACAGAAATGGTATACTCAAACAGGAATTTAATAAAGATCTAATTAAAAGATCTAATGCAAAAGCAAAGTGTTTCTTATAGTTAGCAACAGCGAGGAGCTGTTACCATCCCTAAATCTTAAAAGAGGAGGAAAAGAAGTAGTACTGGAACCCAGAAAAACAAAGGCTGGGTGGATAGGTCCACCAATAGGAGTGTGACCTTTATCAAGGGACGCAGGCAGCTCTCACCCATCCTGAACAACCTTGCAGGAGGTACTTGCCAGAATTGCTGTGGTGTCCCTCTCCCTCAACCCTCATCAATCCTCTAGCAATCATATGTAAATCACATCTGTAAAAATGAGCTCCATTTTACAGATGAGAAAACTAAACCATAGAGATTTAGATTACTTGCCAATGGTCCTACAGCTTCTAGGTGTAAAGAATGAATTTGAACCAAGGTGCATCTGTCTGATTCTAGAGTCTATGTGCAGTCATTGTTTTTCTGTCATTACAAGGAATCCTGTGATTGGGACGATTAGGAGGCTAGTGGTGACTTTTGCCATAGTGCTTTTTTTGGACCATTACAAATAGAAGCCTAGGGTTTATTGGTTAAAAAGAGTTCAGACACTGAAGAAGTGAAGACAGTGGCTGATTTTAATAACTACCAAATGGAAACAACACAAATGTTCAGAATAAGAAAAATTTTCAATACATCCTATATAATAAAAGCCTAGGTGGTGTCACGCCCTCACGCGACACCCTCACGCAACATCATCACAAGATGGCCACCAAAAGATGGCCGCGTGCACAGCAGAGGCGGGACCCGGTGGCTGCTCCACATGGTGAAGCCTGGGGGTCCCGTGGCTCTGCACGGTGCAGAGGAGGCCAGTCTCAGTGTCTCTGCCACCTCTCGTGGAGGAGGTGGGTCCCGGCAGAGGAGGTGGGTCACAGCAGGGAGGGCAGTTGGGGGCGATCAGGCTGGCGGCAGGGCAGTTAGGGGGCGATCAGGCTGGCAGGCAGAAGCGGTTAGGAGCCAGAGGTCCTGGATTGTGAGAGGGATGTCTGACTGCTGGTTTAGGCCCGATTCCAAGGGATCAGGCCTAAACTTGCAGTCGGACATCCCCCGAGGGGTCTTAGATTGGAGAGGGTGCAGGCCGGGTTGAGGGACACCACCCCCCATGCTCGAATTTTGTGCACCAGGCCTCTAGTTTAGTAATAACAGTCTGATGAAATATTGCAAAGCCATTAAATTTAGGGTGTTTTTTTTTAAGATTATTTACTGGGATCACATATGTTGTAATACCAAATTTTAAAGGTAGAATTAAAAAAAAAAAAAAAACAGATGTGGTGTAACCCTAGTTATTTATGTAAATTCAAAGATGTGTTTAAAATGGTCATGTACTCTGTATGTTATAATTTTCATTTTCTTTAAATCTGCTCATAATTTCTAATTTTTCTGTCAGTTAAGAGGAATAAAAAGTACCTAATGCTCTTCTAAGAGACATTTATTTCAGGAAATGGTTAAGATTATTTAAAATCAACGGTTACAAGTTAAGCTTCAGTTATATGTTTAAAGCTCACATAGGTGAAAAGCTCATCTTTGCTATGCAGGCTAAAGTGTGATGTAACAGTGGATAATGGGTGAAGTATAATTTCATAGTCTTACACCAATTAATTTTGATTGGCCCAAGTTCACTCTGTGATAAAAATGGAATATACAGTTGTGTTGTTTTTCCAGCCCCCTCCTTATTTTACCCCTATTTTTCCCTTTAGACCATTTCAGGGGCTATTTCTCTCCAGATTTTTGGGGGGGAAATTAACTTTTCTGTATGTACTTCTAATAATCAGGTCCTGGTCTAAATTGCTCTTCTTACAGCAATCAAATACCTAACTTGGTGATTTTTTTCATACTTTATCCACAGAATTTTATTGAATTTATAATAAGCAATTATTGGATGCCTTTTCTGTGCCAGCAATGGGATAGCAAGATGAAAAAGACAATGCAATTATCTTTGAAGGACTCACAAACAAAAACAAATGTGAATGCGTGTTAACGCTCATGCATGAGTGTGCCTGCATGCGCACACGAGCGCACACACATACAGCTTATTTGGGAATGGGATGATATTCAGGAGTCAGGGAAAAGTTCAGAACACACAATGGCAGGGGATGGTCTTGAAGGCTGAGTAGTAGCTCACCATGCAAACAAAGTGAAGAGGGACATTTTAGAACCAAGAACTTAAACAAGGATGTAGAAACACAAAAATACATGATGTGTGTGGGAGATGGTGGTAAGCTTTGTGAGGATGTGCCAGCAATGGGATAGCAAGATGAAAAAGACAATGCAATTATCTTTGAAGGACTCACAAACAAAAACAAATGTGAATGCGTGTTAACGCTCATGCATGAATGTGCCTGCATGCGCACACGCGCGCGCGCACACACACACAGCTTATTTGGGAATGGGATGATATTCAGGAGTCAGGGAAAAGTTCAGAACACACAATAACAGGGGATGGTCTTGAAGGCTGAGAAGTAGCTCACCATGCAAACAAAGTGAAGAGGGACATTTTAGAACCAAGAACTTAAACAAGGATGTAGAAACACAAAAATACATGATGTGTGTGGGAGATGGTGGTAAGCTTTGTGAGGACTTGAGCCCATGTGAGATGAACTCCCCTTGTATTTCATATTACAAACTGGGGCTTATACACTATAGTCAGTGAAAAGCCATGACCAGTCTTAATCACCAAATCAAATTATTACAGATAAGATTTTTGTTACAGAAAGGAAATTCTGGTGGCTCGAGAGGAGGAAACTGGGAAGAGAAGAGTTCTCAGGAAACTCTCTGATAAAGAGAGTAAGGGCCTGAATCAGGACCCTGGCATGCAGTAATGTAATAAATGGGACCTATCTGAAAGATGTCTCTTGGTGAACAAAGGTAAGGGAGAAGTTAAGGTGGCACTGCTGTCTCACTCAATCTATGCTTCCTAAGAGATGTCCTCCACTCATGGGGTCAGCTGTCACATATCCGGTGCCGCGAGAGGAGGAAACTGGGGAAGAGAAGAGTTCTCAGGAAACTCTCTGAGAAAGAGAGTAAGGGCCTGAATCAGGATCCTGGCATGCAGTAATGTAATAAATGGGACCTATCTGAAAGATGTCTCTTGGTGAACAAACAAATAAAGTTAAGGGAGAAGTTAAGGTGGCACTGCTGTCTCACTCAATCTATGCTTCCTAAGAGATGTCCTCCACTCATGGGGTCAGCTGTCACATATCTGTTTATATCTCTTAGACTTAATTCTTCAGGGTCTGTTATAACCACCTGAATGTCTGTCCCATAAGCACTTCAAAGTCAGCAGATTGGATTAAAGCAGAAATTGTAAACTTCTCATTTAAACATTTCTCAGCTATATGCTGTTTGCTGAGAAGGTAGCATCTCCCTGGAGTCCTTTCATTTATCTCCTGCCATCCACCTAATCACCAAGGCTGGCTGAGTTTTACTCTTGATTTCTCCCTCCCCTTTCCCCCCCCAATCTGTCCTTGCTTTTCTGCCATTACTATCACAATCTCTGAGTCATCCATTTCCTTAAACACCACTCCTATCTTTTTTACTCTATCCCATTTATCAAAACCCCCTGCCATTTTTATCTCCTAAATATTCTATTTAAATCCTACTTGGTTCGGGCCATCATCATTTCTCCATTTTATTAGTTCTGGCTTTGTAATCACCTCACCAGTTCAATTCTTCAACAATTTTTCACCAGGCCTGTTAAGGCATTCATAACTGGCTTCTCTGCTTCCCATTCAGTCCATCTTCTACCCTCCTCCAAGCAAGCAAACCAAAACACCTCTGTTTGCAACCTTTCACTATCTCTGTCACCCACACCATGAAGGCCTAGATCTTTAACAGGATTGACAAAGTCCTCTAAGCCTCCACCGTCTTCTCCCACCATCAATTCCTACCACTCCTGCTTTCATTAAGGACTTTTTAGTTACGTATATTAACATAGCCATAAATACAAGTTACCAAAACTAAGGCTATTCAGTCATTTCCTGTTCTTTTATGTGCAACTGTGGTTCTTCAATACCTCTAATTATTAAATTAGAATATATTATAATATTCTCTAAAAAGCACAGTAGTCAAAGTATTCTTGAATAATAATTACAAATGTAGCTCCAAGACTTTGTTTTTAAGATATTTAAGCTTTAATAATATTTCCACAATTGAGTTACAGAGCAATTACTGTCTCAAGTTAATCTGGTTTATTTTCAATCCTGACAAATAATGATGATAATGATGATGATGATAGCTACTGTTGATGCAAGAAATGTCCAAACCTGTAGAGAATTTTTATGAGTTTATTTGAGCCAAACTGGTAACAATTGCCAATTACTGAGAAGCAAAAAATCTAAATGGATTGAGAGATGCTCCTGAGAATATCAGTTTTTCAGTTTATTTTATACATTAGAATACAAGGAGACATAAGGGGGATTACATGAAATCCATTAGTGGTAGATTAAGGGGGCAGGATAAAGTAAAGTAGGGAAATCTCTGGGATTGGATAAAAAGGCAAAGTGGAAAACCACATACTTTGTATTACACTGTCAGGTATAGGACAGTTAATAGTTAACATTTACAGTACATAGAAATGGTATGTGGAGAACAAGATACCAAGGAGGGGTCCTGTGGTCGCCTTCTCTGATGCCAACAGTTGTGCATTTGGGTGTCTGGAAAAGATTACTCTGACATTTCAAAGGTATGTTATCTTACAAGCAAAAAAGATAATAGACATGCTCATTTAAGGTAAAGATATAACTTTGTCAAGGCAGATACAGGCCTAGGATGTGACTACCTGCCATGACCCACTTTTATTTAGGAATTTTTTATGTTTAGAATGTCCTATGTGGTTACTTTTGGTCTCTGAGTATGTAGGGCTCATCATGCAGGCCTCCCCTGAACCTGTCAGGTTTAGTATGTGGGCCCTTTTTCATCCATACCAGCATGTAAAGATCAGCAATGCACCAGCTGTTGGTAGATTACTTCATCTACTGTATCTCAACAGCTCTCAAAATATGTATCATTGTCCCCATTTTACAGATGAATAGACTAACTCTCAATAAGACTCCAATTGTTCCCCAAAACAGTAATAGTGAAGATCAACCCCAAATCTCTCTGATTCCAAGTCTCATTCTCTTGCCATTATGAGATGCTACTTAATAAAAGTTATTTAAGGTGTTATCTACACTAATAAAAGACAAACATGCAAATT
>NW_005353753.1:1837741-1838041 GCF_000412655.1 Myotis brandtii
AGACGTGGCCACGGAGCTGGAGTGAGCAGGAGGCTTCCCTCGACTCTCTCTGGCCGGCTCTGAGCTCTTCTCAAGGCTACAAAGTTTCAATTATAGAAGGTAAATAAATCCCAGAATAAAAAAGAAAAAGAAAAAAAGGAGAGGCTGGGAGCTTCCATCACTGGGGGGGCTTGGCCAGACTGAAAACGGCCCTCAGCCCCTCACCCAGACTGGCCAGGCACCCCAGTGGAAACCCCCCCCACCCTAAAGGGGGTGTGGCCAGCCTAAAAACAGCCATCAGCCCCTCACCCAGGCTGGCCA
>NW_005353753.1:1838563-1839114 GCF_000412655.1 Myotis brandtii
CGACTGCAGCTTAGGTCTGCTCCCTGCTGGTAAGTGGACATCTCCCGAGGGCTCCCGGGCTGCCAGAGGGATGTCTGACTGCCAGCTTGGGCCCAATCCCCCAGGGAGCGGGCCTAAGCCAGCAGGTGGACATCCTCCAGGGGTCCCAGACTGCAAGAGGGCATAGGCTGGGCTCAGGGACCCCCCAGAGTGCACAAATTTTTGTGCACCAGGCCTCTAGTAAACAATATTAGCAGGAAGTACAATGACTAACACAAGGTGTTGAGTATAACAGTCTTATGATGTAAAATAGTACTAGTATATGACCAATTTGAACACTGTAAGTTCCTAGTTATATAAGCTTTTTTTAATTGCTTGCCCAAGCAATTTAGAAAATTCTCCTGATATAAGTGGCCATCAGCAGATGAGTGGATTAAAAAACTGTGGTACATATACACAATGGAATACTACGCTGCGGTAAAAAAGAAGGAATTCTTACCATTTGCAATAGCATGGATGGAACTGGAGAGCATTATGCTAAGTGAAATAAGCCAGTCAGAGAAAAATAAATA
>NW_005353753.1:1839333-1894538 GCF_000412655.1 Myotis brandtii
AGGCAATAGGGGGATAAGGACACATATGTAATACCTTAATAAAGAAAAAAAGAGAAAATTCTCCTGATAATTACCACTTTTTTTTAACTTAATGATTTGCAGATAAAAATCTTAGCAACATTGGAGCTCTCTTTAAGATACCATTTATTTTGATCTTTCATATAAATTTTTCAGATTCCTGCACTCATGAGATAAAGGGCCTTTGCAATCACAATTCTCCATCCTACAATTCCTGGTTTGGCTGATATACAAGGTAAAACTAGAGAAGAGTGTGATCAAAATATCATACAGGAGGTGTTACATTCTCTAAGTGGTGCCTTAGTTCAATGCATGACTGTGAGAATGGTGCATGTGCAGCAGGACTCACTTTCTTTGCTTGAAAAACTAGCCAGTCGTGAATTTTTAAAAATCTCGTGGAATCCAGTAATATAATTTTTTAATTTGTACATTTTTATCATAATGCATAAATCAACAATTGTAGGGAAAAGCTTGGGAAGAGCATGAGATTCTCATGTGGAAAATTTATTGTCACATTCAAAGCCACAATATTGTGTACAATCTGCAGAGAGTCCGTTGTTTCCCAGGGCCTCAGCTGACTTATCTTTATATTGTCTGATTGCCTATTATAGTAGCCAGCCTCCCAGATGACCCCAGTGATCTTTACCTATCAGTGTTCACACCCATATGTAGTCCCATCTCTGACTACAGTACCAAAGTAGGTCTGGGTGACCAGTAGCATACAGCAAAGATAATGGTATGGCACTCTGATATTAGGTTATAAAAAAGACTGTGGCTTCTGTCTTGG
Organism: Myotis brandtii; assembly: GCF_000412655.1. NCBI lineage: Eukaryota > Metazoa > Chordata > Mammalia > Chiroptera > Vespertilionidae > Myotis > Myotis brandtii. The sequence goes on from NW_005353753.1 coordinate 1,840,139, forward strand.
ATGAGGAGCTTGTCTCTTTCTGTCTCTGTTGCCCTGTTTTCTTTTTCATACCCCTCTCCCCCGCTCTCTTTTCTTTTCCCTCTCACCCTCCCTAATCCTCCTCCTCCTGCTCCTCCTCGTCCTCCTCCTCCTTCTTCTTCTTTCTTCTTCTTCTTCTTCTTCTTCTTCTTCTTCTTCTTCTTCTTCTTCTTTTTCTCTCTCTCTCTTTCTCTCTCTCCTGATTTGGTTGCCTTTAACATTGAACGTCTGTATGATGAGGCCCAAATGGTAAGAAAATAAAGTCTGTGGCCAACAGACAGTGAAAAAGTGAAGCCCACTAATAACCATAGTTAGGTTAGGTAATCAGGTCTTACGGTGACTGCAGCCCTAGTCAACATCTTGACTGTAACCCCCAGAGAGACCCTAAGCCAGAACCTAGCAGATAAGCTGCTTCCAGATTCCAGACTCAAAAATTGTGAGATAATAAATGTTTTAAGCTGCTAAGGTTAAGAATAATTTCTTACACAGACCCTACCTCAGAAAATTCTTATGAGGGTAAAATAAGAGAAATGCTCAGAAAAATTATAATAAAAGTATAATCCAATAGTTGACATATCATCGTGTGTAATTCTATTCTCCACTAGGCAGAATGGCTCAAGTGTCTAAAGAGAGATTTCAACATAACAAATTCATCTCTGAAAATGTTTTTCTCAAATATTAGTAAAATATAATATCTCTGAAATACCACAAGCAGTGCTCACTATCATGAGCAACCTAAAATTCACTTTTTTTTTCTGCTTTCACAATGAAAATTGAGGTATAGTAATTTTTTTCATAAGAAATAATAAAAGCAATGTTTACTTTTCCTCACTAAGGAGATATTATTATTCTTCAGCACTGAGAAGATAATAATCCCGCTGGGATTTTTAAAAAATCAACATGAAATTAGTAGTTTGAGCACACACATATATATAGAGTCAGTTTGTGGCCATCACATATACGTAACCAGAAATATCCCCAGGAAATATTTATCTGTTAAAGAAGCTAACCTCTTCCAAATTGAAACTCATATATCTAATAGCCAATTTTTTGAAGGACAATATAGGGGGTAACCTGGGGGGAAGGGGAGCTAGCAATCTGAATCTGTGCCAGTAGCCATTATCCTACTGCACATTCTTGTTAGCCTATAATTAAGCCACAGCCCCATCCTTGGGCAATAATCTGTTTTCCTAAATACTCCCAGTTTACAAGGGCCACAAACCAAGAACTTAACAGCTTAGCCAGAGGGGAGGTCACTGGCACCACCCAGGCTAGGCCTTTAGCTATAATCTTACTTCCCCATTCTAACTAACTTAGGTAGGACTGCAAAAGCCCAGAAGTTAGGAAACAAAAAATTTTAGGAATCCTATATAATAAAGTGGTAATATGCAAATTGACCCACACTCCATCATGCCGCTACAAGATGGCTGCGGAGGCAGGGTTCCCGTAACACAAGATGGCTGTGCCCACAGCGGAGTTGGAATTCCTGTAACGAGCCATAATGAGCGATCAGCAGGGACCTGAGGCTGGGTGGTGCTGGGCCTGGGCAGGGGACCTGAGGCCGTGCCCCTGGCCCAGCGGGGCTTGATGGGGGACCTGAGGCTGCATCCCCACCTGGCAGGGCTTGACGAGGGCCCTGAGGCTGCATCCCCACCTGGTGGGGCTTGATGGGGGACCTAAGTCTGCAACTCCTGCTCGGCACTGGACCAGGGGACCTGAGGCTGCGCCCCCCACCCGACAGGGCTTGACGGGGTTGGGGCCGGCCAGGTCTGGGTTTCACGTGATTTCGAGGTGCACATGGGTGGGCGGGGACTTGACTCTGGGTCCTGCGGTGTGCCCCAGACTCTGACAGGAGGAAGATTTTCATATACATTTTACTAATTTTCTTTCATCTCTGACACTTCTATTATAGAGAAAGGGCAAATAGCAATATTAAAATATTCCCTCTAATTAATTCCCCTTTAATGTGCATGAATTTCATGCACCGGGCCACTAGTATATATATATAAGGAGTAATCTCATCGTATAACATGTTCAGGCTTTAACTCTTCGAATCCCCTGGGCCAGCAGTGCTACTTTGAATAAAGGTTTCTTTTTTTCCCCTGAGTACTCGTTGTGTATTTTCCGGTCGCCTGGTAAATTCTGCAACACAGTAAAAAAAAAAATCATGCCATTATCTAAACTAACTATAAGATGAAAAATTATGATAGCTAACAGCAGCTAATGTTTTATAACTTTAAATTCTAAGATTACTGTATTTCAGAAATGATTTAAACTCAAGGATTAGTAGAATTCTGAAAGTAGTTAAAAGAAAACTATTTCTGGCAATACATTATCTACAACAATATGTATATGCCCCATTTATGACTCATTTTCCACATGAAAAACAGTTTTGACAAATCCATTTAGAAGAAGCAAAATGCAATAAATAAACCAAAGGAATGAAAGTGCTTTATAAAACTGTAAAACACCACATAAATAATAAGTATCATAATACCGGCAATGTTATTAGTAAAGCAAACCATGAAATGGCATTCAGGGGGAAATGTGGATAGTGAGAAAATAAAAGCTACAGAAAAGAATCAGGGAGGAAATTTAGACTCAGTCATGTCAAGAGCAATGTCCTTCTTAACCACTGAAAAAAAGCATTTCCATTAGAACGGATTTAAGTGGTTTAATGTAGGAAGACCATAATCTTCTGATGGACGGAAATCTATGAAAAGATATGTGAATAATAAAGGAATTAAAAATAGAATGAAGGGCGGAGGGAGGACAAGAAAGAAAAAACTGAGTAAAAAGATGCTTCTTAACAATATGATTCAAATTTAAAACTCAGAACATCTGCTTTTTATAAAAATCTGAGGGTATTAACTTACAATAAAAGAACATGTTGACTTGCATCTTCAATTGCAAGAAAGAAAGAAAAAGATTATTGGGGGAAAATAAAAAACACCAGCTCGAGGACAATAAAGTTTTCTCTGATTCAAAAGGAGAGCTTCTTTAGACCAGTAGCAGCTGTATGTGCATCTTTCAAAGGGCACTCTTCTGAAAGAATTTAAATCAGACAGTCCATTCATTTGGGATAATAAAAAATTGTATCTGTAAAACAATGTTGTTCTACATTTGATTTTTTCCCCCAATCCTACCATCATTTAAGAACTTTGCACAATAAAAAGAAAGATCTCTTCTCTTTAAAAAGTTAATTTTTAAAATCAATAGGCTCTCTACATGGATTGTTAGAAATACTTAATCTTTCTTAATTAGCCAAAAAAGAAAAAATCTAGATTCCAAAGTTTTTCAACCTTTCAGTTTTATTTTTCACTCAAGGCAATAAATTCTTCTTTTGGTAATAATTACTAATGCAGTATTTCCTTTCTGTAAAGGCACCTTTTAAACTGTATTTTCTGGGAATGGTGTCATTTATTTTTATTAATTTCTGAGAATAAAATACATTACTGTAAACTTCTTTAGGTTCTGGGAAAAAATACCTAATACAATGTTTAATTCCTGAGAATATGGTTTCCCCTCTCTTGATGTAGCAAAATTCTATTACCTTCACATTCTTAACGGTTTTTTATATCTAGTTATATTTATCTTTGATTTTGCATCTAATAAAATTATTGTTTTCTAACTTGGTTTTACAAATCACTATGTTTATAATATATGTGCATCCCCTTCCGAATCTCCTATGGTATAGAACAGTGATGGCGAACCTTTTGAGCTCGGCATGTCAGCATTTTGAAAAACCCTAACTTCACTCTGGTGCCGTGTCACATATAGAAATTTTTTGATCTTTGCAATCATAGTAAAACAAAGACTTATATTTTTGATATTTATTTTGTATATTTAAATGCCATTTAACAAAGAAAAATCAACCAAAAAAATGAGTTCTCGTGTCACCTCTGACACGTGTGTCATAGGTTCGCCATCACTGGTATAGAAAAACAATAAGCTTGTCTAGGATTTAAATATTTTGTGACCACAGTATTTCTCATATGAATCAGGTTAGCATAACCTGGGGGAAAAAGAATCATACTAGAAGGAGATTGCAGGAAAAGAGGGTCCATCCAACGCAATCTAACCCATCAGTTGCAGGTGTATAAAGGTTTTGCAGTTCTTCGCTGTCATCATTGCAGACAGGCCTACAAACTTTCAGCTATCCCCAGTGCCACAAGGGCTTGAATTGTCTACTTTACTGTCCAAATGGCTGGCTACTTGCCAAACCACAACTTTGCTTTAGAAAGAGCTCCTTAAGTGAAGTGGAAAGTTAAGACAATTATTGAAATAATTCAGTCCCCAAAAAAATGCATTGAGGAAAATCTGCCTTTTTTTACTTTATCAAGATTAGTATTACCTACATGGATGAAACTCATTGCACAATTGCTGTATTTCGCCACCAGAGACATTCTTTGTGTACTAGACCTGACTTCAGCCTGCCATCTAATACTGACCAGTTCTGGGTTTCACTGCTTCCAACCAAAGATTTCAGAGGCATATCTATGTCAACACACAACAGAGATGACTCTTCTATTATCTATATAACTCATTGTAAAGTATTTGGTGGAATGATGTTTTGGACACTTGGTTGGTCATGGCAAAGATTACTTATTTTATTTACATTATATAAAGATCATCTATAGCCCTTTGTAAGAGTATTTAATATTCCATCTAAACAATTTTTGGATATATATATATATTTATTTATTTATTTTTATTTTTTTGCCTGGCTGGCATGGCTCAGTGTTTGAGCATCAACCTATGAACCAGGAGGTCATGGTTCAATTCCCGGTCGGATATATGCCCGGGTTATGGGCTCTATCTCCAATGTGGGGTGTGCAGGAGGCAGCTGATCAATGATTCTCTCTCATCATTGATGTTTCTATCTCTCTCCCTCTCCCTTCCTCTCTGAAATCAATAAAAATATATTTTAAAATGTATACACCTATATATTCTGAATATTTACATGTGTCTTCAGAGCAATAAAATTGATGTTTCTCCTCCAAGCTCTATTTTTATCAATGAAAGTAAGTCAATTATTGTTTGAACATGAAAATTGTCTAGCTGTATCAATGATTTTATAAACATAAAAATAAACTGGAAATAGAATGGCATAACTAAAATAGGGGTATAAGGATTCCACATAAGTCTCCCAGGGAATATATTAGCCAATCATTGTCTCCAGTAAGGTGTTAGTTCTCTAAAAACTATTTATTGTATAAATTAAATGGCGTTTTTTTAATTTCAGTTCACATAATTGATCTTATTCTATGCTTATGTGTGATATAAATCCTCACAATCTACAAAATAAGAGCTATTATTATCACCCCCATCCTTCATCAAATATAGTTTATATTTTCCATAAACATTTCCTGTTTCTGTAATATTGATGTCTTCATAGAGGCCTGTTATCTCACTTCATTGTCACAACCACTCTGTGACCTATGTATGATAGGGATTAGTTTCTCCCACTATTAGTGAAGAAAATGAGGCAGGAGATGAGCTCAAAGTCACAGTAGAATTCAAGAGAGATTCAAGGTCATTGGTACTAACATACCGTGTGATACCCAATAATAAAAGGCTACATGTTTCTGGATGGGACAAGTATGTTTTATTGCTAGGTCATTCATGATGCCAATGTGATTTAATGTAAGCAGTCTCTTTAAGAATGAGAAAAAATACTCAAACCAATTACTTACTAAAGTCTAATTGTTTCAGTGATTTGACTAATTCAGTACAAATAATATAGCTACTTAGATACTGTGTCAGCTTTATAAAATACGTAGCCCCTCCTTCCTAAACTGTCCCTGAAATAGCTTCATGTCTCAAAAGTTCAGATTCAATAAAAATGCTCCAAATTAAATGTTAATTTATGGGGACACCTGAGGTCTGAGCCTGATGATGTGATATTGTTAGCTTTATTTTCTTGCTGATTATACTTTCTTCACTGTTTTCCAGGGCACACCCTATCTTCATTTTCCTCATCCAGGGCTGCATCTTCAGTCTTCTTTGCTAGTTATGTTTCATCTTTCTAACCCCTAAATATTATATGGTCCCAAGCCTCAGCCCTAGAATATCTTTTTATTTCTGTCTGCATGCATTCTCTAACTGTTCTCTATTCTCATGGCATTCAATACTATAGAGACTCATAAATTTCAGCTGTAATCTCAATCATACCCCTTAACTTCATATTCATGTATACAGTCACCTACTCATCATTTGCATGTTTAACAGGAATCTCAAAATCAAGATGTCAAAAACTCAAATTTCTGATTTCCTGCCAATCCTTGCTCTTCCTGTATGTTTCTTCTTCCCTCCAGTTGTCTCAAGCCAAAATCTTTGGAGTGAGCTTTTACTGTCTTCTCTTGTACCTTATATTCAAAATATCAGGGGATCCTGTTAGTTACATTTTACAAATAAAGCCAGCATCCCACCATTTCTTACAACCCCACTATTTTCCTCCTCTGCCACTTGGAGCCACTTTTTCTGTCACTTGGATGTCTGTAATCATCTCTTAACTCCTTGCTACACAAGGTTTGGTTTATACACCAAGGGCCTGGTTTCACCTGGGAGTTTGTTAGAAATGCAGAATCTCAGTCTCCATTTGAGATCTACTGAAGCTGAGTCTGCATTTTAACATAGGGAACCTGCATTCCCCATGATTCATATGCACTGTAAAGTGTGAGAACCTTCATCCTTACTGGTCTGCGTTCCTTCCCCATAACCTCTACAGTCCATTTTCAACACAGCAGCAGCCAAAGTAATCCTTTTAAAATGAAAGTGATGTTATGTTCCTTCTCCTACTCAATACCTTTTAGATCTTCCTATCTTACTACAATTAATAGCCAAAGTCCTCACAGGAGCCAACATAAATACCTGTATCAACAAACCTACCGTTTAGCCCTCAACACCTACAAATCTCATTGTTTCCATATCCAATCAACACGTTTGCAATTAATTGGATATGGAAAGTTTCTAAATCTTCTGAGCAACAATTTTAAACATCTCACATTATATCTTTCTTCTACAGACATGTAACTTTATTCTTAATGTTGAATTTGTGCTGACTTCAATTTTCACTCAGAGAGTAACTTTAATTTCTAGAAAACACCAACAGAATTTCCCAACACTAACTACATTCTCCTAAATGCTTTAAATTGTGTATTTTTTAAGAATCTTTACCTTTTACAGAGATATTGAAATACATACAGATGTAACTATATAATGAGTGGGATTTGCATTGAAATAATATGAGAGGAGGGGAAGCAAATCTATAATAATAAAAGCATAAGATGCTAATTAGACCGGACAGCCCAACGTCCTTCTGGACGTCCTTCTGGACAAAGCCACGGCAGCTGTGAGGGCTGAGGGCAGGCAGCCATGGTGGGTTGATGGGAGTGTTGCCTTCACCTGATCGGCCCAGTCGCCTCCTGCAAAGGGAGGCCAGACTCCCATGGGGAGCGGCCCTAAGCTGTCAGTAGGACATCCTCTGAGGGTTCCCAGACTGTGAGAGGGGGCAGGCTGGGCTGAGATTTTACTGCCTATGTTTCTTCTAGGGTTTTTATGTCTTTTCAAATTACATTTAAGTCTTTTATCCATTTTTAGTTTATTCTTGTGTATGGTGTAAGTTGGTGGTCTAGTTTCATCTTTTTGCATGTACCTGTCTAATTTTCCCAACACCACTTATTAAAGAGACTGTCTTGACTCCATTATATGCTCTTGCCTACTTTGTCAAACATTAATTGACCTTAATGGCTTGGATCAATTTCTGAATTCTCTGTTCCATTGGTCTATATGCCTGTACTTGTGCCAGTACCAAGTTGATTTGATTCCAATCACTTTATAGTATAGTTTGATATCTGGTATTGTGATCCCTCCAACTTTGTTCTTCTTTCTCAAGATTGCTGAAGTTATTTAGCGTCCTTTTTGGTTACATATATATTTCTGGAATATTTGTTCGAAATATGTGAAATATTTTAATAGGGGTTGCATTGAATCTGTAGATTGTTTTGGGTAGTATGAACATTTTAATGATGCTAATTCTTCCAGTTCATGAACACAGTATATGCTTCTACTTGTTTGTATCTTCCTCTATTTCTTTTTTCAATGTTCTATAGTTTTCTGAGTATAGGTCTTTTAACTCCTTGGTTAAGTTTATTCCTAGGTATCTTACTATCTTTTATTGTAATGGTTTAATTTATTTTCATTTAATTTATTATTGCCCCCAGAAAAGAATGTTGCTTAGGGGAAATAATATAAAACTACCTGATAAGATAGTTAAAAGTACTCAATGGTTTGGGGGGGGGGGTTGTGTTTTTTTAAATAGAAATGGAAGAAAGTGCTGGTGAGGATGTAGAGAAAAGATACCCTGCTGGTGGGAGTGCAGACTGGTGCAACCACTATAAAAAACAGTATGGAATTTCATCAAAAATTAAATATGGAACTGCCATTTCACCCAGTGATCCCACTTCTGGGAGTCTATTCTAAGAGTCCTAAAACACCAATCAGAAAGAATATATGCACCCCTATGTTCATACAGCGCAATTTACAATAGCTAAGATCTGGAAACAGTCCAAGTGCACATCAGTAAATGAGTGGATAAAAAAGCTGTTGTACATCTACATCATGGAATACTATGCAGCTGAAAAAAGAAGGATCTCTTACCATTTGAGACAGCATGGAGGGACCTGGAGAGTATTAGGCTAAGTGAAATAAGCCAGTCAGAGAAAGACAAGTATCACATGTTCTCACTCATGTGGAATCTAGTGAACAAAACAAACTGATGAGCAAAATAGATTCAGAGACATAGAAGCATGGAATAGGCTATGGAATCTCAGATGGAAGGTGGGGGTGGCTGGGTGTGTGGGGAGAGATTAACCAAAGTATGTATATGCATAAACACATAACCCATGGACACAGACAATAGTGCGGTGAAGGCAAGGGGGGTGCAGGAAGGAGGGGGTCGATGGGGAAACATGGGGACATGTAGACTTTCAACAATAAGGATAAAATTTTTTAAAAGAAAAAAAAAGAAAGTAATTCATATTAAGAGTTTTATAAGTTGAAACAGGCTTCCTGTGAATCATGTGTAAAGTAGTTACAAAGAAAGCAATTCAATAGAAATGGAATTGCCAAGTCATAAGAGATTCACAAATTGCTCTCAATTGGGCTGCTGAATTGATCTATGATCTCCACATCCAAGGAGGAGAATGAGTACTGTCTGTGGCACAACAGAATAATCTTATCCCAATCAGTCTGGTCATCTTTCCTCTCTATTTTTCCACCTAAAACTTTAGGGAATGAAGCTTTATATGAGGGACAAGAAACAAAAATAGAAAGGGAAAAAAATCTCTCATTTTCAGTGTCTCTCTTTTCTCTTGGGTAACTTTTCTCCCTTTCAGCGCAACTTCTCTCATTGCTCTGCAAGCTCTGGTGTTTTCACATTGGCTTGCCCCTAGGAAGAGAGCCTGGAAAACAAATTCATTCTAGAGAAAGAAGTGATTTCAACCCAAAGGAATGACTTAACCCAAAGGAGAAACCTCAAAACAATGAAGTTTTGACACAAGGTTAACTGGGTAAATAGTTTTTTGAGGGTTGGATGCTCTCCAAGCCCCCCTATAATTCATAGCACAAGGGGCTATCTAAACCTACCCTACATTTGAGGGATTATTATTCTCTTCAAATCCCTATAAGGCTGTCAGTTTCTGAGAGCTCTCTTCCCAGTTCTGATCGCCTGGCTTTATAACCCGGATATCCTGAAGGAGCAGAATGAAACAGATTCTGCATTCAAGGGTCCTCAATCTTTTCCTAAAGAAGAACTGCTTTTGACTTCTACTTGGGAAAATTACACTAACAGAGCCAAATACTAAGTTGCTAATGAGATGAAGAGTGAGCACAGCCAAGAAGAAGAGCCTGGCACCATTACCCAACTTCTAAAAGTGGCAAATCAAAGAGGGAAGGCTCCAAGAACAGCAGGGAATGTGTCAATATGCCCACCAGAGCTCTCCTCTAGCCCGAGGACTCTAGCTTAACAAGCTAGCCACAGGTTCACCCTGACATTGGGTCCCTAGAAAAGAACAATTCTTCCAAATCAAATAAAAATATTTCCTTAAGTGTATTCCTTGGAAGACATCATCCAGTTTTAATGACTACCTCGCTCCTCAAAAGCTACTGCCATTCTCCAACACTTTAATGTCAAAAGTTTGTATTTATTAAGGATTTTAGCATAGTTTCCTCAGAGACTATCAGACAGTTCCCAAATAACCCAGGATAAGTTACAATCTTATGCATGACTTCTGAATTTCATAAGATATAACTGTAATCATTACAGAACTTAGGACTCTTATAAAAAAAAAAGTTTAACTTAAAGCTCATTTTAATAAAGGCACCATTTCTCCCACAAAATTAAACTATAATTACTCTTCAAACTTTATTTTATTTTTAAATGTTCATTTTCCCTAAAATTAATATGTAAAAGAATAATAATGGAATAATAATAATATGAGATTTTGGTTTTTTAATATATGCATTTTAAAACTGTACTTAGAGCCCAGCCGGCATGGCTCACTGGTTGAGCATTGACCAATGAACCAGGAGGACAGGGTTCGATTCCGGTCAAGGGCACATGCCCGGGTTGTGGGCTCGGTCCCCAGTAGGGGGCGTGCAGGAGGCAGCTGATCCATGGTTCTCTCTCATCACTGATGTTTCCATCTCTCTCCCTCTCCCTTCCTCTCTGAAATCAATAAAAAATGTATTTAAAAAAAAAAAACTGTACTTAGAACCTGGCCAGCATGGCTCAGTGGTTGAGTGTCAACCTACGAACCAGGAGGTCAGAGTTTGATTCCCTGTCAGGGCACATGCCCGGGTTGCAGTCCTGATCTGCAGTGGGGGGCATGAAGGAAGCAGCCGATGAATGATTCTCTCTCATCATTGATGTTTCTTTCTCTCTCTCCCTCTCTCTTCCTCTCTGAAATCAATAAAATTATATTAAAAATAAATATATAAAACTGCACTTAGAAATTGAGAACTATGCTTAGAAAAAATTGTCACACCTTATTAGTATTTGCTGCCAAGTATAGATTTCTACTAACTGTCTTTTTATGGAAATCTGAAAGCTATAGTTTTCTTGAGAAATTTTTCAAATGTTGAAGGTAGCTGTTAATAATTTACAAATGTCAAAAATTAGTATTTTATTCAGTAACTCTTAGCTTTTATTGTTTTCTTTCTCACATTGGATATTCATTTTAATTAGATACGTTTTCCTCAGAAGAGTCCCAGTACTGCATATTAGAATAATGCAATATTTTTCTAAGTAGTTATTTACACATTTGATTACTATATTAACCTTGTGAAATAAGCAAGGAAGGATCTTTACCTTTATACTATAATTTTTTTAAAAAAAAGCAAAAATGAAGGGCAGCGAGGATAAAAGACAGAAGGCTAGAAACACATTAAATACTATCACCCAAAAATGATGACTAATCTCAAAATTTATTAGTGTTATAAAATGTTTAATTTTTCCTATTTTCATAATATATTCATAGAGAAAGCCCAATCTATACCTACCCCACTTTCAAAATGTGTACATTTTCACTCACTGACTCTCTTTTCACTTTGCTATTAGAAAATGAGTGCCTGAGAGTGAGCCATGAAAAGATGCCATCAGACTGTACCAAAAATTAGTGAGAACCATATAGAGCCAGTTTCCATCCTTCATTGCCCCCCTTCCCTGATACCCACGGGGGGCGGGGGGTGGGGGGTGATACACAAAAAACCAACAGGCTTGTAAGCACCCAGCTATGGCCACAGAGCTGTTTGATTGCTTAAGCTGGGTGGTCAGACAATAGGACCAGAAAGAATGGCCGCTTCCTTCCTTCCTGTTGAGTGTTCTGCCTGAGTGAGCAAATTCAATAGCACTTTGCTTCACAGCAACACTAGGCTCTAGCATGAGGGAAAATCAACAAAGAGCCATTCTAGGGCATTTCCAACCCCACCTAAGCCAAGCCTCTGAGCTATAGAACCATGGGGGAGGGGCTGGCCACATTCAGGCACCCTTGGCGGGTGTGCATGAAGGCATGTAAACATGCAGTTATTGTTTATATTAAGGGCTGCTACTTACCCTATTCTGTGCATCTGTAATTGCCCAGTTTCAGTGTTTTCCACTTTCTAATCTACAATTCTCTGAAAAGTTTCAACACTTTTCTCATTGTGGTAACAAAGACAAAATTTGTATGGACAACTGTGATGACATAACTCTAGCATCATCTTAAATGCTCCTCTAGTGAGCCATCCTTTTCTCCCACTGCCTTTTACATCCAGGTACATAATGATTTGGCCAATTTGGCAGTTAAAAATGGGAACCAGAGAAGCTGTGAAAGACATTAAATATTTAATACTACATAGTTCTGTTTTGACTAAAACTAAATTTCTAAGCTAAAATCAAAATTTTTATTGTCTCTAGAAGCACAGATATAGTCTGTAATTTCAAAGGTTTTTACAAGTACCTCTGCTGCATTTATACACAAGAGAAATAACATTGACGAAGGTCCTTTTCATATTGGTTCAATGTTTTCTAAATGTATAACTTGCGTATGTATATACCTATGTTACCAACATTTTGAGGAAATATGCCTTTAAATTACCTGTCAAAAATTAAGTATCAGAGTAGTGCATTATCTATTTTTGCCCCTCCATGTAAACCATACTCAGAATAAATTATATCAGTAGGCTGAATTTTTAGGGGTGGTCCCCAAGATTCCACACTCTAGCTGCTGGAACTCATGAATGTGATGAGACATGGCTCCCTTGATAGTGTTGTTATATGGCACAGTTGGCCTTTAAAAGGGAGATTATCCAGATGGCTCTAACATAATTTAAGGTTAATCACACAAACCTTAAAAAGCAAAGAACTTTCTCCAGATGCGCAGAAGAGAACGTAAGAGAGATTCAAAGTGCGAAAGGCTTTGACAGACCGTTGTTGGTTTGAAGATGGAGGGAGCTACGTGAGAAGGAATATGGGTGCCTGGGAGTTGCTGAGGGTGACTTTAAGAAAAAAACCATAAGGAAAACAGGAACCTCTGTCCTATGGCCCTATATGTACTAGAAACTGGGTTCTGCCAATAGTCTGAACGAGCTTGCTTAGAACAAGATTCTCCCTCAGAGCTTCTAAATATGGGCCCAGCCTTGATAACCTTGACTTTGCCCTTGTGAGACCCTGAGCCAAGAATTGAGCCAAGCCCACCCAACTCAGAATCTATAGAACCGTGAGATATTAAATAGATTTTGTTTTAAGCCAAGGGTGGTAATTTGTCAGGGCAGCAATAAGAAAATAATACATCTGGATCCAAGATGTCGGCAGACAGGATGGCAGTGAGAAAGAGAGTGTGAGTGAGTGAGGGAATGAAAGGGGAGTGTGTGGATGTGTGGGGTGTGTGTGTATGTGAGAGTGAGGGACAGTTATATTCCACAGGACTGTTAGAGACTGGTGGACCAGGCTCCCCTAGCCAAGCAGCCTCTACTACCACTGAAATCTCTCCCAGGATGGCCAGCTCTGCTGCAAAGACTGTGCCATCTTGAGGGAGAGAGCAGCTGTGGCTGGGAGCCCACCCTCACCTCCACCCTGGGGAGACCTCTGACACCACCTGGGACCCTACAGCCACATTGGCCAGGGACCAGCTGCCACGGCTGTGAACCCATGAACATGGAGACTCCAGCCTCCCAAGCCATGGGCTCCTAAAAAGTTTGTCCAGGGGAAGACAATCCTAAATGACTCACTAGATCAGATGGACTTAATTGACATCTTCAAAACATTTCACCCCAAAGCATTATGCTAAGTGAAATAAGCCAGTTGGAGAAAGATAAATATCACAGGATCTCACTCATTTGTGGATTATAATGATTAACATAAACTGATGAACAAAAATGGATCCAGAGACAAAGTGGCACTGAGATCATCCCACCTCAGGGAGAAGGCAGGGGAGTGGGGGGTGGGGGGTTAGAGATTAACAAAAGGACTTGTATGCATGTATAGTAGCATGACCAATGGACACAGACACTGGGGCGGTGGGGGCTTGCCCTGGGGGTTGGGAGTAGCCAGGCGGGGAGTTAATGGGAGAAAAAAGGAGACATGTAATACTTTAAACAATAAACATAAATAAATAAATACATATATTTTTTAAAATTTAAAACAAAGAAAATAATACATCTTTCTTCTTCACTATGCTGAATTTTCTCAGTTACATCTACAACCTTATGAATATGAAAATTTATTTTGTCATCTTTTGTTGTTAATTTGGGCATAGCATCTGCCACTGTGATATCCATACTTGAATATTTCTGGCAGTAAAAGTATTTATTTATTTATTTATTTATTTTTGTTATTTTTATTTTTTTTTAAATGGACATTTCCACAACTGAAATTTGGCAACATCCAACATTATTATTATAGAGGTATTAGAGTACCTGAAACCATAATATGGTTATACTAAATTATATTAGTCATCAGATGGATTTGAACTGAAAAATATCTTGGATTCAAAATTGAAGATGAAAGACATGGTTCTTTATTAAGCAACTAAACAATGTATAACTTCATCTTTCTATTTGAAAAATTATACTCCACATGCATTCTCATTTATAATCATTTACACATGAACTAATTAAAACCTTCATTTTATTCCATAAAAATGAGTAAGGGCAAAAATCTCTAATGAAGAATAATAAAATTTCCTAAGAGCTAGAGACTATGTGAAGGTATTTTTCATTTAAACTTTAAAACAATCCCTTTATGATTATAGCCCTTGCCCAGCTGGGGTGGCTCAGTGGTTGAGCTTTGACCTACGAACCAGGAGGTCAGGATTTGATTCCCGGTCAGGACGCATGCCTGGGTTGAGGGCTCGATCCCTGGTGTCGGGTGTGCAGGAGGCAGCTGATCATGATTCTCTCTCATCACTGATGTTTCTATCTCTCTCTCCCTCTCCCTTCCTCTTTGAAATCAATAAAAATATGTATTAAAAACAAGTATAGCCCTTTCACAGAAGCAGCAGCAGCTCAGAGAGGTTAGAGGATTTACCCAAGCTCACACAGCTGAGATATGAGCCATGGCAAATTGACAACAGAATTCCAGATCTTATTTTTAGCAATGTAAAATACAATTTTGTTTGGAGAGAAGTTGCAAGTACAGAACAAATAACTTTTTTCTCCCTGATTCATTTGCGAGTAATTGATCTGATGTTCAGTCACCACCAAATATTTAGGTGCATATTTGACACAAATTAAGACATTGTCTTATACTAGTATAAGCACAAGCACAGTATAATTATCAAAAATTAGGACGTTAACCTTTATACATTACCACCATTTAATCCTCAGACCCAATTTAACATTTACCAATCGACCCAATAATGTTCTTTATGAGAAATGGATCTAGTTCAAAATCACACATTTCCTTTGGGTGTCATGTCTTATTAATCTCTTTCATTCTACAACAATTCCTTGAGAATTATAGGCCAGTTATTTTATAAACTATTCCTCAATTTCCATTTTTTTAGTCTTGTTTTCTAGACTTAAGTTATGTATCTTTGACAGGAATATCACAAAAGTAATGCTGTGTTCTTCTCATTGCAAAGTATCTAGTAGCACACAATGTGTACAATTTAATCTTTTTTTCATCAGTTTTGAATATTTATTACATATTCACAAAGTGTAAAGAAGAACATTAGAGTGGGGTTTGAAGTTTTAATGCTTTCTGAATATTTAGCACACAATTTATTTCCATGGAGGTTCTATGTCTATTTCTTCTTGAAAAAATAAAAAATTATTATATGTAATTATAGAATCACTCTTGTTTTATCTATCTTAACTAAATTGCAGGCCACTTAGAAGCTGCTAATTTTATGGATTTCACACAAAATTACACACACACATTCTAGTGTAGAATTTCACACAAAATTACACACACACACACACACACACACATTTTAGTGTAGAATTATGAACAAAGTATATGTTCAATAAATTATTAATAAATGAATACATTGAATAGGTAAACATAATTGATCAATATTTTAGCTCTATGAAAAACAGTTAATAAAATACAGTGTAAGTATATAATAAATACATTTTATAAATATCATTGGTTTTATTTGGTGGCTTAATAGTTTGCTTAGGCAGCAAGAGTAAAATGTAGAATTAATGGTTTAAAATGTGTTTACCATTTAATCTTCTTGATTAAGGTGGTGTCTGACAGGTTTTCATCCTATGAATTATTTTTGTTCCTTTATAATTAAAAGGATTTTGTGGGGGAAGTTATTTTAAGAAATGAAATATCCTATTACTTATTAAATGTCAGTTCATTCATTTATTAATTTATATCAGTATCATCTTCTAGATTTGTACTTTAGTTAATGATTTATAATCCATTAATATTGTGGGGGCTAAAAAAGATTAACACTTTACCTCTTCATCTTGGGCTAATAATCAAATTAACAGAAACAGATTATCAGGAGAAAGCCAAATTTTAATACACATAGATGAGGAATTCACATAAGTATGAAAAAATTTCAAAGACAGTGAGGCAACATTGGGTATATATGACATTTTTGAGTAAAGAAGAAAGGTGGGAGATAACGGAGTAGATTTCAGGAGTGAGCATGAGTTTGAGGAAGAGCAACATACATGGCAGGAAAATTCCTGCTAGGCAACTCAGAAACAAGGGAACGCAGGCCTGGAGTCTTCTGGGCTAATGCCAGAGTGAAGATACTTAATGCGATGAAGCCCAGGCTGATTTCCTAAGGCAGGTTTTCCTGTCTGAATCTCTTGGGCAGGAAATAGGGGAGTACCAAAAGTTCTTTCTGACTCTTGTTTCAGAATAAATCAATATCCCTCAAAAGGGTGCTCCTCTCCGGCCCCTGTACATACTTAATTAAATTTGATTTTCTCCTGTTCATCTGTCTTATGTAAAGGAGAGGGGAGGGGATGTCAAAACTTTGGTTCTCTTCAATATCATTACTATTATATTTATTTTGGCCAGAGGTGACCTATGTGAGCTGGCTTCTGCATCCATTTGACACCTTGGCATTAGTTTCTGTTAGTTGCTTTCTGGAGCAACAGCCCTGGAATAGCCACTTCTCCAGGATTCTCTCATTCTTTTGTGTGGAGGATGACATTTGGGAGCCCAGATGTGAGTGCCAGAGGTACTTCCGCCAGCAGGGTATTGTTGCCAAGCCCTTTCACAGAACTAGGTAATATATGTAAGTATATATACATAAACATTAACATCTATTTTTATTTCTATTATAATGCTCTATGCTGAAATCCAGAGTCCACACCAATACCCCCTATTCCAATCCTATATCACAGAGTGAACTGAAATTTTCTCCTTTTTTTATTTGTAACTTCCTAGTGAGTAAGTAAGAGATTCTGAGATTGCATGTTCCCAGGAATCAGAATTTACCTATTGGAATATGGTAATGGAATATGGGCTGTTAAGTTCAGAATATTCTTTGTCAAACTTTCTCTGTCAAACTTTCTCTGTTATCTCCAGTTTTGTTTTGTTTTGTTTTTCCTCTTTTCAGATCTACTTTTCTAATCTTCCAGTTTCTTGTGCACACCCCTAAGGTGTTGCTTGTTACTTACTTTGCTATAGTATTACATTAAGAGCTTCAGAACAAACTTCTCCAAAATGTGCCACTTTGGCATGTATATTATTTTGAGCAGATGGCAATCAAGACCCAGCAGATTCAAGAAAAACATTTACCTCTCCCTTAACTGAAATGTAGAAGGGGTCCTGGCCCAGAAAGAGAGCTATTACCAGAACCAACTTTAATTTGAATGACCTACCTGTATGGCAGGAGACATTTAATTACCAACCATCAGCTCTTCTTATCGTCCTCTGAATTAACCCAGGCCCGATCCTATTTCTTAGCTCAGATGGCATATAAGCCTCAATTGACTAACTTGTCCTTGGGTCTCATATTCTTAGGGTGCCTCTCAACCCCCGAGTGAGAATAAACAAATCATCTTTTCTGTCAAAGAACAGTTTAGACAGCCACCATTTTGGCAGCTGCCATGTTGGCCACATGACTTGCAGCTCCCTGGGAGATGCCATCTTGAAACAGCAAAGGACAACCCCTCCCCTTGAATTAGCCAATCACAAAAGACTGTGAGCTTGAGCTCCAATCAAGAGTGAGGAACCGGTCACGTGTGTCAGGATTAAAAAGCCGAGCTGACTGCTTGCTCAGTGTGCGTGTGCTTCCAGACCATGTGCTGCGCACCCTTCTAAGCAGAAGTAAAGATATTTTCCTTGCTGCCTGGCTCCTGAGTATGCTTTGTGTTCTACCAGGACCCCTGAATTTGGGGGCTCGCCTTAGTTCTTACAATTCGGGGGCATGTCCGGGATACCATTTGTCATCACAGGGAAATTGGACCCCTCTCCTGAGGAGGTACACCCCGCTGCCGAGTTGTGGCAGCCTTGGTGAGGAGGGACAGCCATTACCCCTGGGCCGACTATGAGCTCGGGATTGAGAGTCAGCCAGCAATGCATGAAGGGCCCAAGCAAGACCCGCAGCATGAGCCACAGTGGGAAATTGGACTGAGTACTACTTTGGTGATTGGGTATCCTCGGAGGTTGGGTATATGTGACTGGGATGTGTCTTGGACATAAAGCGAGTGTGGAGTTCTGATCTGTGGTTCTGTTCTCCTGAGAGGGAAGTGGCCAGAAAGGGACAAAGCAGATCTTGGGGAGTACGAGAAATGAAATGGGGGGCTGAGTACATAGTACATAGTTACAAAGGACCTGCTGAGAATGGGAAACAGAAATTCTAGGCCTAGGGGATACATTCCCCTGTAATAGTCCATTGGGAGAATGCTGAGATTCTGGGGAGGCAAGTTCCCAAACCAGGGACAGAAGACATTGCTCTGCTTTAGTGGTTCTTAAGGCAGGACATTTTGTGGTGTAAACTTTTAGTATGTTGTGTGCACCTGTATAAGCGTGTTTGTTGATGTTTTGTATCTCTTTGTTTGTTTAATTTGTTTGAAGATGGGGCAAGCCCAGTTGTGTGTGTGAGGCTGAACACATGACAGAGACTGCAGGAAAGTCCCAGTAGCTGCCAAGAATCCTTATTCTTGGGGACTCTTCCTGCTCTCCCTGGCAGGGTGTTAGTACACCAGAAACTCTTAGCTAGTGAGATTTCTGTCTGTGTGTCTGTAATGTAATGTTGACTGTCTATCTTTTAGGGACTTTAGTTTGCTCTTTCCTGGTTTATGAATATAGGGAAGTAAGCTATACGGGCTGGGTTGGGCAATAAGGTTAATGCTTCCAGGATAATGGACAGTTCTTGAATGAGGGTGGACCACATTCCAAGGTTGACTCCGAGGTTCCGGGGGCGTACAACTCCCAGCCAGGTTGGTATGTCCTTTCTTTGAACAGAAAGGGCAATCATGGTTAACAGCATAATTAATATTTCCCATAACCATAACTAGTCCCCAATGTTTTGTTTTTCCCCATAACACTGGGAGGAATAGATCTGTATAAGTACCCTCTATCAGTGAAGCGGGGGCACTCCTGTTCTTATAGAGAAAAATAAAATAATATTTTCATATTGAGTTATCCCTCTTACAAAATTGGTCAAGAAAATGCTGTAGGTAATAATTGGCTTTAAAATTTCAAAGTTGTTAAGATATAATAAATAGATGTAACTAAAATGAAGGATTTATAATAAAGCTTTTCAGTAATAATTATAAATATGTTAATAATAAAAGTCCAGTCACTCAAGAAGAGATTGACTGTGTTCTCTGTTGGAGGAAGGCGCCAGTCGTCCTTCTCCCTGTAAAGGCAGAGAAACCTAAAAGAGAACAAGGGCAGACAGAGAAATGAGATCTCTTGTCCTGCCTTCCCCTCCCTATGTGACCAGGGGAGAATCTGAGGGAACAGCCAAGATGGTGATTTACAATCCCAGCCTCGCTCCTCAGGAGAAGAGCTATCCTGATAAGGCTCCACCCTGAGGCCTCTGTGCCACCAGGAACCAGCTTTTCTAGGCTGAGAAAAAAGTTGGAGCAGTGTAAAAAAAAATAAAAAAAAAAAAAGAGTTAAAATCTCTGCGGAAAGACCCATGTGGCTTAGCTGACCAGCTAGACCCAATTTTGGGCCCACAAGTGTATACGTAGACCTGAGTTAATGTCTATCTTGGGAATACTATTCTCAGGAAAAAAAGGGGGAATGATTTGAAGGTCAGCTATGGCTATCTGGGAAAGGGAGCATATGGGTCACATATAAAAAGGAAGGGACCCCTCACTGAGCCTTTAGATCCCAAGGCCAGCATTCTCACCCCCTTCCCAAAGAACAGTTTCTTTACTTAACAGTGCTGATACTATCAGAAGCTGAACTCATTATCTCCCAAACCTTAGCATGTTATCTCTAAGGAAAAATGTGGCAGTTTTGAATCCAAGCAGTTAGAGGTCTGGGAACATGCTGTGGGGCCTGCTCCCCACCCCACCACCCTTTTCTCCAGCCTCATAGGTCTATACATAATTTTCCAAAGTCTTTGATAACTTAAAGGCTTTGGAGTATTGCTGGGTTAAATGATAAACATCTCAATATTTTGAAATAACAGGATACTGAAACATTAATTAATTTGAGTTTGACTCTTAGGGAAAATATAGAGGATGGATTTGAATCTATTCATGAATAAGTCTTGTATTTTATTTGAAGTATCTCTTAAAATGTGAATGTATTGCTAATCTGAGGAATATCAATTACTTACATGACACCTAAAAATTAAGGTTTCTAAGGGTTAAGAATTCTAAAATTATGGAAAGAAATTATGGTTTTGGTATAATAGAGAAAGCATGAGGCATGAAAATGCATTGTGAAGGAGAAAGAAAGTGGTTTCTAAAGCTGGTTATTTCTGAAAGTTGTAAGATTTCTAAAGAAAGATTTGTGAAAGTTATAGAATGCTTGTAAAGAAAAATACTGAAAAAAAGTTGAATAAATGACACAGGCCAGTAAGCCAGGGTAAGTAGAATAGGGAAATTGAAATAGTTAAACAGCAATTTGGAGCCATCTAGCAAATCCTATCTTCCCTAAACCAATGTGCTCAGGAAGACTGAAAGCAGAAATCCAATTAGTGTCATTTGCTGACCACACCCAAGGAGAAATGAAGTTAGAAATTAAACCTTATTTTGATTAGTCCTTTTCTGAAGCAAAAGTTCTATAAATTAATATATTATATTAATCAGGTATTTAAAAAAAGTAATCTTAGTTATGGGAACTGAAGTTTACTAGCTTATGTTTGTGCTTAATACCCTCTTGTTACTTTGAATGCTATATAATATTTTGGTAGAATGGGTTTTACACCTTCCTAGGGTTTAAATTTTAAGAACAGTTGTTTGTTTGTTTGTTTGTTTGTTTGTTTTACTTAGAGTTGGCTGTAGGTGATTCCAATAGGCCCTGGAATGCCTCAAGATCTTCCTACAATGGAAACATCTCTCTCACGTTAGAAGGCCTCCTGACCCAAGGCCCTCCTCTTGAGTTTCCGGTTCATCCCCATCGACCAGAAGACTACGTTTGTTCTAATCAAGACTTGGAAGGGAAGCAAGTTGGAACCCTCCTGGGAAGGATCCTACTTTGTCTTGCTTACCACAGAGACTGCTGTTAGGACTGCAGAGCAAGGTTGGACCCATCACACATGGGTTAAGGCTGGACACACCTCAACTTGAACAGCCATACCAGGACATATCCTCTTGAAATTGACACTAAAATTGTGAACTGTCTTAATAACCATCATGTACTGAGTTCTATTTACTTTAGTGATCTAACAAATTGCAGGGGCTTACAATGTGGGCTGGAAAAGGTGTACAATCTGGATCATCCTTACCCAGTTAAGTTATTGATTATAGATAATTTCAATGACTTGGATATTTCAGCTTTTAGGTCAAAAGATTGGCTAAGACTAGATTTAGGAGTAGATGTCACAGGATAAGATCCCCTAGGCCACTGCCACCACCATGCAAATAGAAGTAGGATATAAGGGAACGAATGCCTGGGTGGAATGGATTAAATATTCTGTACATGCCCTAAATAAAAGTGACTGTTACGCTTGTGTGGCAGGAAGGCTAGAGGCCAAAGTGGTCCCATTTCCATTTGGATGGACCTCAGACAGTAATGGGATGGAATGTGTGCTTGCCTTGTAACAGGAGGAAACTGCCTGGGGAAACGTTTCCTGTAAGACTTGGCCTGTTGTTCCCATCCAACAGAGGTAAAGAGCAAGGACCCCCCCAAAACAATCCAGCCCCCATCCTCCAATGTAAGCTATACCTCCTGCCTCTCAAGCTGGGGGGTAGAGAGGTCAGTATTCAGGATTTATGAGAAATTTATCCAGATGCATAAATGGCCGAGTATTCTCAGAAGCCAATCAGGCTGCACTGTCAATACCTCATGCTGATGTCTGGTGGTGTCATGAGGGACCCTGACTTGTAGCCTTGCCCAGCAAATGGAGCGGAACTTGCACTCTGATACAATTGGCTATCCCTTTCATTTGGCATATTGTAAACCATTTACAATGGACAGACAGACTAGGAAGAGGAGAGAGTCCAGGGGGCTCCTTTGATCCCCATATATACACAGATCCCATTGGGGTTCCAGGAGTAGGAGTGCCAAAGGAGTTTAAGGCAAAAATCAGATTGCCACAGGATTTGAATCTGTCCTGTTCTGGTGGCCCCCTGTGAACAAGAATGTGGTTGGATTAATTATCCTATATAATAAAAGACTAATATGCAAATAGACTGAACGGTGAAACAACCGAACAACTGGTCACTATGACCTGCGCTGACCACCAGGGGGCATGTGCAGAACATGGCAGGCATCAGCCATGGAGGAATGGTGGAGCAGGTGAGCGGGGGCACCAAACCAAGGCGGGGAAATGGTTGCTGTCATCGGGGAGAGCCTCTAGTTGTTACTGATAATTCTTTGCTCCCGCACACTGCGGTCCCGACCAGCAATCACACCTGCTGCTGGTGCCAGCCCCAATCGTTCCGCACCATCAGTGCATGGGAGAGGCTGCGGCGGGAGCGGGGCTTCTGGTGGACAGGGAACTGGGGCTGTGGCAGGAGGGGCCGGGTGGGGGCACGGAGGATGGGCCAAGAACCGCCCCTGTGCCCACCACAGCCTCGCGGCCCACAGTTCCTTTCAAGGTGCACGAATCCGTGCACTGGGCCCCTACTATAACCAGCAAAGGCTTGTTAACTATACTCGAGACACAGTTAAAGGGATAGCTGAACAGCTAGATGCCACCAGCAGGATGACCTGGGAGAACAGGTTGGCCTTGGATATGATTCTGGCAGAAAAAGGAGGGATATGTGTAATGTTGGGGCCAGTGCTGTACATTCATCCCTGACAACACAGCAGACAGACCATCACTGAGACCCTAAGGCATTGGCAGCTTTAGCTGATGAGTGAGCTAGAACCTGCGATCTAGGGTCCTTTCTCTGACTCACTAGAGCAATGGTTTGGAAAGTGGAAGGGAATGATGGTGTCCATATTTACCCCTTTGATTAGGAATTACAGTGATGGGATGTTACATCATCCCATGTATGGAAGGTCTTATCCAAAGGTTAATTGAAACCACATTGACCAAACAGCAAATCAGTCTTCTCCTAGACACTGTAGAGCATGAAAGTCAATGGATATCTGCTGAGTTTAAAGAAAAGAGTTTAAATAAAGAAAAGGGGGGAATTGTGAGAAAAAACAAGTCATCTTTTCTGTCAAAGAACAGTTTAGACAGCCACCATTTTGGACTGCAGACTTGGCAGCCACTATTTTGGCCACATGACTTGCAGCTCCCTTGGGGGCCACCATCTTGAAATATCAAAGGCCAACCCCTTCCTTTGAATTAGCCAATCACAAAAGTCTGTGCATCTGAGCTCCAATCAAGAGTAAGGGACAGGTCACCTGCGTAAGGATTAAAAAGCCGAGCAGACCACCTGCTCAGTGGGTGCATGCTTCCAGACCATGTGTGTGCACACCCTTCTATGCAGAAGTAAATATATTTGCCTTGCTGCCTGGCTCCCAAGTATGTTTTGTGTTTTACCAGGACCCCTGAATTTTGGGGCTCACCTTATTTCTTACACCTCATACATATGAAATTTGTTTTCCTTCTGTTAATCTGTTTTATGTTAATTTGGTTGTTAGACCAACTAAAGAATTTAGATGGAGTAAAAGAAAAATTTTGGGCCCCCACAATGTATGTGCCTTCTCTGCTCGACTGTAATGCCATAACCTTATAGATGTTCCTGACCTAGTACTTGGCACAAAATGTGTTAACAAGAATTAAAACATGAATAATGGAACAAAAATAAATGAACAGAATGGGCAATTTTTAGGTCTTTCAAATACCAGACCATAGACCTGATCTGACAAGGAAAATCCATTTCAGAGTATTGCTTAGACTCTAATCCCAGAGCTGACTTGGCTGATTAGATAAGAAGGACATTTCTTTCTGGTGTTCTTGAAGGCTACATGTGTCAGGCTAACCAGAGTCTTTAGATCTAAGTGTTACTTGTGTTCGTTTATTGTGAATTCCTATACTTGTTGTATATAATCCAGTGGTATTGAAGATAAGTCTATTAAGCATATTATAGGGTGAAAACACAACATGGGAGGGCAGATATTTATTGATAGGTTAACTTAGTAAAACTGCAGAGGAAATGGGGGTGAATCAGCCAATAACTACTTGCACTATTAGAAGGAAAATAGCAATCCCCTTTTTGATATTTTTTTAAAGCTATTTAATTTTTGAAGCATTTTTGTCATTCTGTCTTTTAGAATTAAACTAATTTTAGAAATAAAAGAACTGAGATGTAGAGAGTTCAAGGACATGCCAAGTCATAGTCATCCTTTATTTGAAGGGCCTGTCCATAATGAAATAACCTGAAAAGTTTAGTAAACATTGATGTTTGATTTCTGATCTTCTACTGTAGAATTCTGTTCACCAAATTGTGAATTGAATGAATGCCTTTTTCCCCACCCCTAAATTCCTTTCTTAACTTTTTTTTTTAATGTTGAATAGTATGATTTACTCTCATTTTCAGAAAGGGCCACACAACAACTTCTAACAATTACTGCTCAGGCAAAGCCAGTGACATTCTATGCCTTTGTTAGAATGTTTAATTTGGGTAAAGCTGGCAGAAAAATGAAAATTTCCTCTAGCTTATTAGTTAATAAGTACACTTCTATTGTGGGTCATAGTGGCTTCTTCCAGTGAGTGTTTTGGCAACTCTTTTAGTTAATTAAAAACTAGACTACATGTACTAATTATTCATTATCGAGCTGTCTTCTTTGCACTGCTGTTTACTCCGTTAAAAATATGAAGGTAGAGGGTTATTTTGCTATACAAATGGCAGATCAGAAGTATTTCATTCATTTAGTCGTACTGAATTATGCCCTCAGAAACAGAATGAAACACAGGGTGTAACTAAATCAGGGCATTAATATTTGCAAACTACCAAGATGTCTGATATAATTATTTTAATTAAAATGACTATCTATGAACATTTTGTTTGTCATATTCTGTTAATAATGGAGAAAAATACTATCCTTTTATTTTGATAAAATGTTTGACATTTTTCTTCTTCCCCTCTTCCCTGCTCCACCCAAAGCAGTACATGAATCCCTTCCATGAATTTTAAGAGCTCTCATATACTTTGAAGGTCTTGCATATTATTATTTGTTAGTTATTATTATTATAACTAATAATTTCCCTAAATCCACATTTCACTTTTGGCTAACCAATTTGGTTCAAATGTGTGTGTACCAGTACACACAGGAGTTTTAACAGGGTGTCCTATTTCTCAAAATCAGGAAGCCTTTGTTAGAAGCTCTGTAGGAGGCATTCAAGGTTAAAATTCAGCTGGACTCTCTGGGCAAAGCCAGCACCTTCACTCCCACCCCCACTCCAGTGCTGCGCTTTCCTCCCCTCCCCTCCCCCAGAGGAGGAAGCTCATCAACATTAGCACACAAATGCAAACTAACCAGCCAGGCCTCTCCCTAGGAATACAAATTAGGGGCAGGTAGTGGAAGAGCTTAGAAAGCTGAAATCAGTCACAATGAAAAGGGTGAATAGATGAGAGACTGAAAGTGGGGTGAAGTGTTTAGCTTTTGTCATTTAAAATGACATCTTTAACTCTTTGCCTTCTAGAGACTACCCCCTCACCAAATAATAGAGCTTTGCAATCAAGAGTTCCCAGGTTAAAAAAAAAAAAAGGTATCAGGTTACTTTCTATAAGGTATAATGATAAAATTAGATATTGGTTTCACTAGGGCCTATGTCTGACAAAAATGCATTGAGAGCCTGTGACATTGAATCATTTACTAGCAGACTTTTTATTTAAAAAAGAGAGAGAGAAAGAGGTTCACATTAGTGACTAGTGCACTTCCTTTTCTTCTCTTGGTCACTACTTTCAGCTCAATGCAAATCATGTTTTACTGCATTTACACTTGGCTGAGTTCTGACTTGGGCAGTGAGTTTGGCTGGAAGCTTGAATCTTATTTCCTAATTTGCTCTACCTTGTATAGCAATCGATGACAGAACCTTGCCATAGCTTTTGATAATAATTATGAGATCAATGGCCAAACAAGTTTGTTTTTTTTAGGTTGCTAAAGTTTCAGATATCCCAAAACTGGGTATCCGGGAAGCAATACTTTGGGCAAAGCAACCAGCACACACACACACACACACACACACACACAACACACACACACACTCAGACTAAAATCTGAATGTTTATGCCAGGTGCTATCTCAGTGGTTAGAAACAGAACTACAGAGTAAGAAGATGCTTTAGAGCCTTATTATAAGCTAACCAAGGGGCACAGTAGTAAGTACACAGCTTAATGAATAAAAGCCAGGGCTTCTCCTATAACAGCAGATTGTGACTTAGAGCTAAATGTTTTTGTTTTAATTAAGAGTGTTACGATGAATTTCCTAATTTGGAAAGAGCAATCCTTACTTTAATGCTGCTAGAGATCGTGAATCATATATTATAATTTATTAAATACCTCTGTGTGCACTTCAACCAGACTCATACTCATCCCTGATCCTTACATTTTAGTAAAACAAGTTATAATTGCTGAAGAAGATATATGTCATTGAAGCGAGAAAGAGTTAGTAAAATATAAATTCTAAGATACCTAAAATGATAATTAATATAATGGTCTTTTAGGGAAAGAGGCTAGAAGATTAACACATTTGAGGAGGGCCATGCCTGTAAGGAGATTTTACATCTATTATGGCATATTAAACATATTTCCATTTTATAGGGCGGGGGGCGGGGGGAAGCAGGGCCACAGAAAGTTTCAGTGTGTTATTTTGTTTTTGACACTTCTAACTAAAGCCAATACATCATCTTGTTCCCCCTTTCCTTTTATTTCTCCACATAGAAGCAATTACTGAGGACAAAATAAGGGTCTTTTTTACTCAGTGTCTTGAATGGTACTGTTTATAAGTGCTTAATTTTTTTTTTTTTGAGCAGTTTAAGAGTACCACACCAGACACCTGTGTTTCCCATAGATAAAACTGAGGTGTTTATTCATCATCTTTGATTTCACACACAGGTAACACTGCTGAGTTTCTACTCTGAAATCTATCAACAGTAAAATCCATGAGACAATCATTGTGAAATAGAAATTTTTAGGGGTAAAATAGGCAGGTTTGGGAAATTTTTAAAATTAAGAGGGTCCATGGAAAAAACACAGGGCTACAGAGTTGCAAAAGTTTACATTTCCATAAGACAGGGAAGTTGGGAGAGGCAGAAGTTATATTTCCATAAAACAAGGGAACTGGGAGTAGCAAAAAGTCTATTTTAGGTCGCCAAAGGAGGAACAGCCAAAGGAGGAACACACGAAGCCAGAGTGGTGAGGGATTACAAATTTATTTGATCATCCACACACCAGGTGGCTGAGCCTGGATGGCACAAGCACCCAGTGACAGGTGTCAGTGGCTTTTAAAGTACTTTTGGTGGTGGTGGTGGGGGTGTGTGGCGGGGGGTCCTGGGTGGAGACTTCTTTATGCATACCCGGAGGGGAGGAGAAGTGAAATGTGGTCTTCAGCAAAGGGAATGTCCATAAATGAAATCACAGGGAAAACCAGTTCCCAGGGGAGGGGTATTAATTCTATTGCTCCATCAAACCTAACATTCCAGCCTTTTTGTTTTATGGAATAGGGATGAAGGTCACATCTTCTGTAATTACTTCCTGCTGAGGTGGGACATTGAGATCACAGGGGAATGGACTTTGATAGTAGTGGGCTGGACAAAAGGCGCAGCAGCATGATTTCCCCAAGAGACTGGTTGGTGAAGTCTTGAGAGGGATCCTGTTGAGTGGCTTAGGAGGTAAAAGCTAGTCCTGAGGCTGCCACAGTGTCACTTGTATAGTTTTGCTGCATTTCTGGGGCTGGAGCTGAAATACAACTGAGACTTAGATGTTATCTTTAGGGGGGAAAAGATTAGGGATCTCAGTTGCCTCACTAGTGATATGAAAGGGGAGAATAAGTTGCCCTGGGGGTGAGGTTCTTGTTTTCCCAGTTTTGCCCCTTGCTGGGCATCCACAGGTTTCTTGTAGGTCCTGAGAGAGGGTTTCAAAATAGGTAGAGCAGTGGTTAAGCTCCCTATGGCAGTTCCAACCCCTGCTGTGATGCCCAGGGTCATTAGGAGAAAGGACTCCTCTTTTGTGTCAGATATGATGGGTTACTGGGACAGGTAAAGACTGATTATTGGGGGCCACATCTACATTGAGTGAGAGACAAGAGTATAGGTTCCTGTCCAGCTGATGGAGAGACAGATGTTATGTGTTTTCCCCACAGAGGAAGAAAAATCCCTGATCATGGAGATAAGCTGAGAGGTCTAAGGAGAAGAGGTGGCCTAAAGGGTATGAGACTCTCTTTCCTGATTCCACGCTCCAAGCTGAGAGGGTAGTCACCATGGTGCTACCAATAAGGGGTGATAGATGAGTGGTTGAGGTTTTATTGCAGTGAAAGTGGGAGGAAATGCTAGAATGAGCTATTATCCAAGGGAAAAAAGAAAGGGAAGGAAAGGAGCAGTTGAAGCCAGGCACTTGGATGGTTGGATAAGAAGTAAGACAGACTAGATTGGCTGTGATCAGACCAGCCAAATTTAGTACCTTAAATTTCCTGAGGTTATAATCTCCCGTTTACTTGCTTAACTTCTTATTTTTACAGAACCTTAATCCCTACTGTTTTTACTTTTAAACCTTAATTTACTTTTACTTTCTTTCAAACAGAGCAACCAACTCGGTTGCCTACCAGAAAAACAGGTAGGAGAGAGATATGATGGCCAATACTGCAATGCATACATCTCAAGTAAATGCAACTTTCTTTTTACTTATGGTGTCTCAATAATGGTGAGATTTAATGCTTGAATAATAACTTTTAGTTTACTCAGTAAATAGTAGTGAAAGAGATTTTTAAATTTCTTCTTTTTAAGCTTAAATTTACTTCTAAACAGCATTCTTTTTGGCTAGTGCTCATTTGCACATATATGCAAATTTTACTTTGGATTTTACTAGAACCAGTTGCTCATAAAATATTGGCTTCTCATATGAATGAGTTTATATGAGACCTTGATTATATTGTGAAAAGCTAACTTATCAAGTAATTAAAGTATGCTCCTTGATTGAAAAGCAAATTAAGCAAACATACATTTGACCCATGGAGTACAGACCCCCCCGCCACCCCCGCCACCCAGCCAATCTGAAGAGCAAGCTGAGTGGGGGTCTGAGGCATTATGTATGCTCCTGTCTTAAAATTCCACTGCTGAATATTTTGGTTTAGCTTAAGAAGAAGTATCCAGCAACCTTGTCCTGCCAGCCTTGGAGACTGAAACCTCACTTTCTTGCTCAGAGTAAAATGGCCCTTTTACAATTCTTGTAAATAGTTAACTTTAGAACTTCTTCCTTTTTTTCAACATTTCTCTTTTCCTTCTCATCACATACGCAACCTTCACAAATTTCACACTTTCAAATTAGCCTTCAAACCTTCTTTCTATGTCCTTCAATAATGCATAACCATGCCTCAGACCTTCCGTTAAGTATTTCTACTCTAATATTCTTTCTTTCTGTCATACCTTCAGCAACTTGTACAGACCTTTTCTTTCTTTTTAAAAAATGTATTAGAATTCTTCACTCTTAGAAACCTTAATTTTTTGATGATAACCAAAAAGTAAACAGCCAGCATTTATTAGATTGACATTTATCAACACACTTTAAGTACACTCTTACTTTCAAGAAAATATACATTCAACAAAGTACAACAGACCTTCTGCAATAAAAACTAAGAGCAGGCAAATTAAAATATGTCTAGCAATCAATGTTTCAGTATTGTATGCTATTTTAAAATATTTAGATGTTTATCATTTAACCCAGCAATGTTCCAAAGTCTTTAAGTTAATAAAGACTTTATTAACTTAAAGACTTTGGAAAATTATGTATAGGTATATGAGGCTGGAGAAAAGCAGGGGGAGAAGGGGGAGAAGGGAGCAGGACCCACAGCCTGTTCCTAGACCTCTAGCCACTTGGATTCAAAATTGCTGGACTTTAGGACTTTCGAGATCCGAGAAGTCAGAGAGAGAGTGGGCAGAAGACCCGAGAGAAGGGAAATTGTGGAACATTGGCCGGTGTGGGATGGAGGGTCAGCAATGGAGAAAGAGAGATTCCTGGTCTGGCGTCCTTCTTGGCTGGCTGGGGAGGGGAGGACCCCCTAAGGGAGGGAGGCCAGCAATTGAGTCACCCGAGTAGGATTTGGAGGTAAGCCCAGGACCAGCTGCTGCTGCCTACTGCTCTCTGAGTTAGCAAACTCGGGATGACTCCCCATCCCTGTGGAACCCTCCCGGGTTTCTGGCAGCAAATGTTAGGTCCCCGAAGGAGGAACGCATGAGGCCAGAGTGGTGAAGGATTACAAATTTATTAGATCATCCAGGTGGCGGAGCCTGGATGGGTCAGTGGCTTTTAAAGGACTTTTGGCGGGGTTTTTTTCTGGGTGGAGACTTCTTTATGCATACCGGGAGGGGAGATCATGGAATGTGGTCACCGCAAGTGAAATGTAGTCTTTAGCAAAGGGAATTTCATCATGAAATGACCTAAAAAGCCAGGGAGGGGTATCAATTCAATTGCTTGATCAAACCTAATATTCTATATTTACAAAATAAAGGAGGAAGAAAGCCCAGAGGGAATAGGAGAAAATGAAGAAGTAGGGCCTCACTTGTCCCATGTGAAGTTTGACCTTTGAGCTCAGGAGTTGCTATAGTGATTACATCGAAGGGAATATTGACCAATCAGAGCAAATATCAGGACACAGGGACTTGCAGCCTTTATAAACTGTGGAAGGAGGGACTCAGTGGGACTCTTTCCTCCTCCCCACGTGGGAGGCTGTGCTTGTTCTTCAATAAATTTCAACCTTTGCTATACCATCTTCCATCCATGGTTTCATTCTTCAATTCCAACAAAGAGCCCAGGAAAGCCATCCTGCCAAAGGGAAATGTGTTCCAGTCCAAAATTCCCATATCAATTGATATTCAGATAAATAGCTCCTAAGAAAGACATCCTCTTAAAATTATCATCATTTTGTCAAGGGATTTTCTTAGAAAGTCTTCTTTAGGTTGACATTGGGATTGGAGAGTAGAAGCTTATCCCCCCCTTGTTTTGTTTTATGTTTGTTTGATTATTTCTGGATATTTTTGAAGAAACCCTGTAAAATCCTGTTGAGTATGGGGACAATAGGGTAGAAGTTAATCAATAAACATGCAAGCTTTAGAGTGAGATAAAGTTTGACTGGATAACTGCACTAGGCTCTTAGCTTGTTTTCTCTTTCTAGTTAGCTTATGCCCATTTTTCCTTTCACTAACTGCTAGAGCAGTGGTTCTCAACCTTCCTAATGCCACGACCCTTTAATACAGTTCCTCATGTTGTGGTGACCCCCAACCATAAAATTATTTTCGTTGCTACTTCATAACTGTAATTTTGCTACTGTTATGAATCGTAATGTAAATATCTGATATGCAGGATGTATTTTCATTGTTACAAATTGAACATAATTAAAGCATAGTGATTAATCACAAAAACAATATGTAATTATATATGTGTTTTCTGGTGGTCTTAGGCGACCCCTGTGAAAGGGTCATTAGACCCCCAAAGGGGTCTCGACCCACAGGTTGAGAACTGCTGTGCTAGAGTTATCTTTCTAAAACAACAACATGAGCAACATTGAAAATGTAATTTCCAAAGTCAGGTTGAACTTGAGACCCAGAAATGTTATTGCTATATTACCTACTCTCCTAAGTTATTCCTTCATAACTTTCATGAGCCTGCTTCCCCATCCTCAATCTCCCTTGGTGATTTGTTATATATTTCACTGAAAAAGAAAAAAAATTCCCACAAAATATACACTTGTCTATGTTTGGCTCCCTATTTATCTTTTCTCCCAATTCTACAAATGATCTGTCCATGCTCCCAACTCAACATCTTTTCTTTTTTCTAAATCCCGCTCATTGCTTTATAGACAATGATCTAGGAAACTTTTGTCTTGACTAAACAATTTTTCCTCTCTACTGAATCATTTTCAATAGCATTTCTACTGTATATTAAACTACCATTTCTCCAACATTAAAACAAAAAAAAATTCCTGGAGTCTAATTATTCTTCCAGTTAGTAGCCCATTTCTTTTCTTCCCTTTACAGCAAACCTCTTTTATTTATGCCCACTGTTTCCTTTTTTTTTTTTATTACCATTCTCTCTTTAACCTCAACAACCCATAAAAAAACTGCTCTAATCAATATATCTAGTAGCCAACACATTATTAAATCCAATGGTCAAGTCCCAGACCTCATCTTATTTTGTCCTCTCTGTAGCATTTGACCCAACAGAGTTTTCCCTCATTCTTGAAATTTCTTTCCAGCTTCCAAGACACACTAGATGCCTCCTATCTCTCTGGCTGCTCCTTCCCAGTCTTTTGCTAATTCCTTCTCCTTATCTCTACCAGTAAACAATAAAATGCCCCAGGATTCTTTACTTCCGTACCTTATCCAGTCTGTATATCTCTAAACTACATAATCCTATACCCAACTGCTTCACAATAATCTCTCGTAATCTGATAGATATCTCAATCTTAAAATGACCAAAATTAAACCCTGAATATTCCCTTTCAACCCTGATTTTCTTACATTCATTGTACCTCAGGGTGCTTCTATTCTTTCAATTGCTAAAACCAAAAATCTGGAAGCGGTTCTTCACTCCTCTCTTTCCCTTATACCACACATCCAGTCCACCCGTAAATCCTGTCAGCCCAACCTCTAAAATAGAATTGGATCACTTCTTATACTTCCACTCTGACCACCCTGGTAAACTACCTTTATCCCTTCCCAACATTATTGCAATGGTCTTCCCACCGGTCTCTTTGCCTCTGCCCTTGACCCCCTTTGGTCTGTGTGCAGCACATGAACGCTTCCTGTCTCTCCTCTACTGAGACACCTCAAAGGCTGCTATCAAAGTCCACGCAAGGCTTACAAGGCACTGAATGATTTGTCCCCAGTGTTTATCTGGCCCCCTCTCCTTCACTTCTTCCTGTTTATCCTGCCCCAGTTTCTTTGTTCCTCTTCCTGGCCTTTCACTTTCTCCACTTTACCTGGGAATTCTTCCTCCAAATACCTCCATGATCTTTACCCTCACTTCCTGCACATCTTTATTTCAATGCCACCTTCCTTATAAGGCCTTCTCTGTCTCCCCACTATACCCTTCAGCACTTCCTGTATTCCTTCGCTGCTTTATTTTTCTCCCAAGTACTTATTATCTAATATACCTTTTTACCTGATTATCTTACTTGTTGTCTTCCCTTTTAGAGTATAATCAGGGATTTTCAGTTCACCACAGAATCTTCAGAGCTAGCCACACAGTAGCTACTCAACAAATAGTCGCTGGAAGAGTAAATGGATGTAAAAGGTATCCTGATATGTTTCTGATTCTGTGAGATTTTTTCTAAGGTTTCATTTTTTTTCATTCTAACATTTGCCAATTATTTAGGTAGATACTCTTCATAAGATAAATTTCTTTTCACTCTCAATTAACTTAAATTTGTTATTATAAATTGATATTAAATGTTGCTAAATGCCTTTTTCATAAATATAAAAACAATCTTATGCTTTACCCTTTAAAATATGTTGAACTAATCTTACATTCTATCCAGAAATCCTACATTGTAATGATTTGTTGGTTTTAATCAATCACATTATTTAATTCTCCAATATTATTTTGAAGATTTTTGCACTTATATCCATAAATGAGTTTAAGCTATGCTTTTACTTTACAAGACATTTTTATTAAGTTGAGTATTACTATTTTTTTAGCTTAAAATATTAATTAGGAAATGTTCTTCCTTTACCCCTCCCCCCACCCCCATCCTCCAGTTTTCCTGTGTTCTGGAATGGTTTAAATAACATAGAAATTATGATTTCTTATAATTATGGTTTGGATATAATAGCCTATAAATCTATCAGTGCCTGATATTCTTTTTAATTTTTTTAAAATTAAATTTATTAAAGTTTCATTGGTTAATAAAATTATACAAGTGCACAATCTATAATACATTATCTCTATATTGTATTGTGTGTTCACCAACCTTCTGTCACCTCCCCCCCATACATTCTTCTACCTCCGATGATACTCTTTTATGTGTAAATCTTTAACAATCTTTCCAATTGCCTCTATGGTGCTCACATATTCATATTTAACTCTCCTTGAATAAATCTTGCTAATTTATATTTTCTTAGGAAAGCATTAATGTTATCCAGATTTTCTGATTATTTATTAAACAACCTCAACTCAGTAAAAATTATGTGTTTTGCTTGCAGTGTTATTGGTTTCCCTCATGCCTATACTAAATTAACTAAAAATCCTCTGTGTATCATAATATTATTTTTTAAAAATATGTTTTTAAACTGACTTTAGAGAGGAAAGGGGAGGGAAACATCAGTGGGCTGCCTCTGGCATGCCCCCCTATTAAGGATTGAGCCTGCCACCCAGGAAATGTTCCCTGACAGGGAACAGAACCAGTGACTTCTTGATGCATGGTACAACACTCAACCAACTGAGCCACACTGGCTAAGGCCATAATATTAAAATCCTAACTCATATATCAGTTGAAGAAATAGAAGTGCTGAGGTCCTTGGGGGAGGGAAAGGGAAGATTATGTCTATTTCCTCCACTAGCACCTGTGCTAGGTGTGTTGAACACTCAAAAAAAGGAAAAAACTGACTGTGCCAGATGGGGACAAGAGTATCCTCATTCTCCACACAGGTTAGTGAAGTGTGAAACCAGGTACTTATCTCCTTTAGCCTCCTCTACCACCCACTTTGGGTAAAGCCATGTACCTGTTCAAAACTTGGACAATCTAATATCCCCAAAGTAGTGCCAAAGCAGCAGTATTTAGGTTTAGTATTAAGCCACTAATTTAATTAAAACAAGTCCCTACTATATTCAAAATAATCCTCTGAAAGATATAAAGAAGAATGAGATATAGTCTTTGCCATCCGACAATCTAGTTGGGAAAACTTGTTTGGAAGTAATGACAGTTTATAAAAGAGATCCTGAACAGCACGACAGCATCATTCTATTTAACAAAGATCCAGTTAGCATCTATGAACCAATCAGTATCTAGGTGCTATACTAGACATTATTTGTATAAAAATTAGTAATCCTCAAGAAGCTAATGATCTAACCAGGGAAGACTCAGGTAGATGAAGTTAACTACACTGTGATGTGATTTATTGTTCTATGTGATGAATAAAATGCTCATGGGTGTCCAAAGGAAAGTTGTGCGTGGGCAGGAAAATCAGTCATGAGGATGGTTTTCTTATAAGGCTAACATTTAAGATGGACCCAGGAAACAAAGACAATGTATTACTACGCAGAATATAAGAAGAGGACTCTGAAGCCATAAGGCTCATGAGGCAAGACATTAAGTTAAGAAAACATGTAAAAGTGTGTTTGCACTGGGGAGGGAAACTGGGGTAGTGGAGAGAGAGAAATCATTGTAGCCAGATTGTTCAGTGTCTTGAATTATTGTTTTGTTTTTAAGTATATTTTTATTGATTTCAGAGAGAAGAAAGAGGGAGCAAGGGACAGAAACATTAATGATGAGAGAGAATCATCAATTGGCCACCTCCTGCATGCCCTGACCGGGAATGGAACCATGACCTCCTGGTTCATAGACCAACGTTCAACCACTAAACCACATCAGTTGAGCTTGAGTTTTTGAATAGGTTAATAAAGAACTTTAATTTTTAAAGCAATAGAGTATTTAGTTTACATTAAATACTCTGAGTGCCCTTTACCTTATCACAGCAAAAGAGTTGGGTTTATATCAATAAATTTGGAACTTATATTTGGATTGATGAGCCTTAACACATAAAATTCTTGATATATGCTGAATTCACTTTGGGAGCCATAGGAGCAGCCATCCTTCTATACAACTGAGAAGCTTCTATGAGCCCGTTAGGAGAGACCTAGCAACAAATTAACATACTATCAACAGAGGAATAAGTAGCAAATGTTCCAAATTGCAGGCATTAATTTGAAGTCAACCTGCTTCTCATTAGTTTATTCATTTAATAAAGGCCATTTTTATTTAATGATGGTTAATAATTCCCTCTTTCAACACCAGAGAGTCTAGTCAGTATGATGGTGCACCTGGTGATAATAATTTAATAAGAGCTTATATTTGAGGCTTTTTGATAGAGTAATTTTGTAGAATGAAATTTATTCTAAAACCGTTATGTGCATTGCATTGTTGTTATCACAAAACTTCTATGAGGTACACACTGTTTTTATTCCTTGGCCCTTAAAGAAACTGAAGCTTAAAGAGATGATGTGTTTCTTCCAAGGTCATGCACTTAGTTGCGAATCCAGCTCTCAAATTCTACCTGACTTTGGAAATGACATTTTCAATGTTGCTCGTGTTGTTGTTTTAGAAAGATAACTCTAGCAGTAAATGAAAGGCAAAACAGGCACAAGCTAACTAGAAAGAGAAAGCAAGCTAAGAGCCTGGAACAGTTATCCAGGCAAGAAATGAACAAAGCCTGGTGTCACACACTGACCAGGAGGAGGATGTAAGGCAAACAGATGCCAGAGTCATCTGTGAGATTATGTTGACCAAACTTGGACATCCATTGGATGTGAAGGATAAGAAGAGACAAGAGTCAAAGGTGATTTTAAAAATAGCTCAAGTGACTAGGCAAACGATGATAACATCAACCAACACAGGGCAGGCAGGCAAAGGAGCAGGTTGTAGTGGGACATTCACAGGAGTGGTTGGAACTGAAGATATAACTTTTAAAATCAGTTTAATTTTAATAATACCAATACTATAGGGATAGATGTCTTGACTCAGGGAGAATCTATAGTAAGATGAGATAAGGAAACAAGCTAGAATCCTGGAAAAATTCCCAAATCCCAGGTATACCCGTGGTCAAAACAGGTGCTCTGAGCGTTTGAAGAAGGCAGCATTTAATTCTGGCTGAGGGTCTCACGCAGGCATTTTGGAGGAGGTAGGATTCACAGTGGAATTATTTATTTATTTATTTATTTATTTATTTATTTATTTATTTATGAATGAGAGAAGGAGAGAGAAAGATCGATTTATCATTCCACTTACTTATGCATTCATTGGTTTCTTCTTATATGTGCCCTGACCTGAGATAGAATCCACAACCTTGGTGTATTGGGACAATGTTTTAACAAACCCGGCCAGAGCTATGGTGGAATTTCTTTTTTTAAATTTATCTTTAATTATTGAAAATATTACAGATGTCCCTTCCAGGCCTTCACCACTCTATTTTCTGTGTCCTCGGGTTATGCATACATATATGCATATAAGTTCCCCAGT
Source organism: Myotis brandtii (assembly GCF_000412655.1). Taxonomy (NCBI): domain Eukaryota; kingdom Metazoa; phylum Chordata; class Mammalia; order Chiroptera; family Vespertilionidae; genus Myotis; species Myotis brandtii. The sequence continues at coordinate 1,878,087 of NW_005353753.1, forward strand.
TAATCACTCCCCTCCCTTCCCCCTCCCTCCCACTTTCCCTCTAAAATTCGTCAGTCTGTTCCTTGCCTCTATGTCTCTAGATCTATTTTATTCATCAATTTATTTTGTTTGTTAGATTCCACATATGAATGAGATCATGTGATACTTATCTTTCTCTGACTGGCTTATTTCGCTTAGCATAATATTCTCCAGGTCCATCCATGCTGTTGCAAATAGTAAGAGTTCTTTCTTTTTTACATCTGGGTAGTATTCCATTGTGTAAATTTACCACAGCTTTGTTTATCCACTCATCTGCTGATGGGCACTTGGTCTGTCTCCAAATCTTAGCTATTGTAAATTGTGTTGCTATGAACATAGGGGTGCATATATTCTTTCTGATTGGTGTTTCTGATTTCTTTGGATATATTCCTAGAAATGGGGTCACTGCACAAGTGTACATTCTCACCAGCAGTGTACTAGGGTTCCCTTTTCTCCACATTCTCGCCAATACTTGTAGTTTTGTTGATTTGTTTATGATACCCATTCTGACAGGTGTGAGGTGATACCTCATTGCCATTTTAATTTGCATATCTCAGCTGATCAGTGACTTTGAGCTGATCTTGTCTCTTGACCTTCTATATGTTCACTTTGGAGAAATGTCTATTTAGGTCCTTTGTGCATTTTTAAATTTGTCTTCCTTTTGTTAAGCTGTATGATTTCCCTGTATATTTTGGAAATTAACTCCTTGTCAGATTTATCATTGTCAAATATGTTCTCCAGTGCAGTAGGCTCTCTTTTCATTTTGTTGATGGTTTCTTTTCTGTGCACAAGCTTTTTATTTGGATGTAGTCCCATTTGTTTATTTTCTCTTTAGTTTCCTTTGCCCTAGATGTATCCCTAAACATATTGCTATAAGAGATGTCTGAGATTTTGCTGCCTAGGGTTTCTTCTAAGATTTTTATGGTTTCACAACTTAACATTTAAGTATTTTATCCATTTTGAGTTTATTCTTGTGTATGGTGTAGGTTGGTGGTCTAGTTTCATTGTTTTGCATGTACCTGTCCAATTTTCCCAACACTATTTATTGAAGAGACTGTCTTGACTCCACTCTATGTTCTTGCCTCCTTTGTCAAATACAAATTGAGCATAATGACTTAGGTCGATTTCTGAGTTCTCTGTTTTGTTCCACTGATCTATATGCCTGTTCTTGTGCCAGTACCAGGCTGTTTTGAGTACAATCGTTTTGTAGTATAATTTGATATCTGGTATAATGATTCCTCCAACTTTATTCTTCTTTATTAAGATTGCTGTGGCTATTCGGGGTCTTTTTTGGTTCCATATAAATTTTTGGACGTTTGTTCTTGATATGTGAAATACACCATTGATATTTTAATAGGGATTGCATTGAATCTATGGATTGCTTTGGGTAGTATACACATTTTAATTATGTTGATTCTACTAACCCATGAACATGGTATATTCTTCCACTTGTTTATATCTTCCTCTATCTCTTTTTTCTATGTTTTGTAGTTTTCTGAGTACAATTCTTTTACCTCATTGGTTATGTTTATTCCTAAGTATCTTAATTTTTTTGTTGCAATGGTAAGTGGGATTGTTTCTTATTTTTTAGTTTCTCTTTCTGAGAGTTCATTATTGGTGTATAAAAATGCCATCAATTCCTGGGTGTTAATTTTGTATCCTGCAACATTGCTGAATTCATTTATTAAATCTAGTAGTTTTTTGATGGAGCCTTTAGGGTTCCATATATACAATATCATGTCATCTGAGAATAATGACAATTTTACTTCCTCCTTTCCAATTTGGATGCCTTTTGTTTTTTCTTCTTGTCTGATCGCTATGACTAGGACTTCCGGTACTATATTGAACAAGAGTGGTAAAAGCAGACATCCCTATCTTGTTCCCGCTCTTAGGGGAACTGGTTTTAGTTTTTGCCCATTGAGTATGACATTGGCTATAGGTTTGTCATATATGGCTTTTATTATGTTGAGGTATGATCTCTCTATTCCCACTTTGCTGAGAGTTTTTATAAAAAAGGATGCTGGATTTTGTCAAATGCTTTTTCTGCATCAATTGATATGATCATGTGATTTTTGTCTTGCAATCTATTTGTGTAATGTATCACATTTATTGATTTTCGAATATTGTACCAGCCTTGCATCCCCAGAATAAATCCCACTTGGTCATAGCGTATGATCTTTTTAATGTATTGCTGGATCCAGTTAGCTAATAGGATTTTAGCATCCATGTTCATCAGGAATATTGGCCTGTAATTCTCTTTCTTTGTAGTGGCTTTATCATAGATAAATTTTTGATAATGCTGGCCTCATAGAAAGAGCTTGGAAGTGTTCCTTCCTTTTTAATGTTTTGAAATAGTTTGAGGAGGATAGGTGTTAGTTCTTTGAATGCTTGGTAAAACTCCCCTCATCCAGACCAGGGCTTTTGTTTGCCAGAAGTTCTTTTTATTACTGCTTCAATTTCATCAGTAGTTATTGGCCTATTCAGGTTTACTGATTCTTCCTGATTGAGTTTTGGAGGATTGTATTTTTCTAGGAATATGTCTATTCTGTTGGAATATGGTTATTCATAGTATTTGTTTTACCATTCTTTGTATTTCTGTGAGGTCAGTTGTTACTTCACCTCTTTCCTTTTGGAAGATTTTATTTTTCTAAGAATATGTCCAATTTGTTGGAATATAGTTGTTTATAGTATTTATTTTTACAATCCTCTGTATTTCTCTGAGGTGAGTTGTTACTTCAACTTTTTCATTTCTGATTTTGTTTATTTGGGTCCTCTCTCATTGTTTCTTGATGAGTCTGGCTAGAGGTTCCTCAATCTTGTTTATCTTTTCCAAGAACCAGCTCTTCCTTTTATTGATCTTTTGTATTTTTTTTAGTCTCTATGTCATTTATTTCCACTTTGATCTTTATTATTTCCTCCCTTCTGATTACTCTGGGATTTTCCTGTTGTTCTCTTTCTCATTTTTTTACATTGTAGGGTTAGATAACTTATTAAAAGTTTTCTTGTTTTTTGAGGTAGGCCTTTAATGCTATGAACTTCCCTCTCAGGGCTGCTTTCACTTGCCACAGTGAAATTTAAAGGTTCAGATGAGAGAGCTGTAAAAGATGAGAATTCCATTCCAAGAGAATAGTTTGAATAATAGTTGATGAACGCCACTTCAGGAACTTAGCGCGTTCATAGGAGGGATAAAGTTGGGGTGGGAAGGAGAGAAATTGTGCTGTGGTTGGTAGAGCTGGATCATTGAAGGGGTTAACTTGTAGAGGATGTGTACTGGTATGGAAGAATTTTGTGCAGGAGAGTTATGTGATCATTCTAAGTTTCAGGAAGAAAATTTGTAGAAGTCTCTCCATGGGAAAATAAGAGGCTCTAACAACCTCTTCCAGGCCAGATCTCCAAATGACTGCAATGTGTTAAGGAACCAAGGAAGGGTGCTTTAGGCTTTCTTAGGCTGAAAAGGAGATGGAAGAATATGTTTTCTTTTTCATAAATCCTAGGAAATCTTTAACTCAGACCTCTATCTGACCCACGAACTAAAGAAACGGACTCATTAATCATATAATTATGAAATAGCTGGCTTTTAACTTGAGCAAATTTATAAACTAGTTATGACAGCATTTCAGAAGGAAAATATCTTTCATCATCCCTGTAACTTAAAGAACGGAATCTTAAATTATATATTATTTACAGTGTTAAAAATTTGGATATTGTTCAAAAGTTTGCCACTCTGAAGAATAAATTATTTGTGACTTTATAATTATACTTCAGATATGATGTATTTACTCTTCCAAGTAGATAAATTAAAATTTAAAAAGATTTTTTTTTCTGATCTAGGAAGTTACATAGCTTCCTTTATTTATACATCTCAGTGACTTATGAAACATATTTTTATGCTATATTTTATTTTTTTAAATGCTCCAAGAATTTCTATTCCTGGAAATAGTCCTGTTTATTCAACACTATTAAGTTTTCTTAAAACAACTTAAAGAGGTCCTACCATTGTGTTTTACTTTTCATTTTATATAGTACACTTTTTTTTCAGAAATACTAATATTGAAATGTGAATTTTCAGGGAAATATAAAAGTGATAGTATCAAAAAGGCATCAAAAAATAATAAAAAGAACCAGGAAGTATTACAGTAACATTTTAAAGACAGATGTTCAAAAGCTTTTCCTATCCTTTGTTTGATATTTTCAGAAAGGGTTAGAAGTTTCACTAGCTAATGTCGACAGTTGTTTAGAAAAGTTTTCACAGGAGTTTGGAAGGAAATATGGCCTTCCCGTGAGAAAAGGGGAATAGGGATTCTGCTGGGCTGACTTTAACCTTAAGCAACAGAGATGGAAATGGAAACTCATTCTTCTGAGAGAATTAACAACAGTGTCCTGTACTCTCCCTGGAGAGTCTGTTGCTAAATTTGTGCTCAGCAATGTTCATACTTGGTTCATATTACATAAAAGAAAGGTCAGGGATGTTTAAGGCTGTTTATTTTAAACAGCCTGAGAATTTGATTCCCATGGGATTAGGATCCCCCTCACCTCCATAATGAAGACACCACTGGTATCTTTTTTATTTCTGTGAAGAACCACAATAAGGAGAGATGCTATGATAGAATCAGACCTCCTGTAAGCATGAGTTTTCTCTCAGCATGGACCCAGACACTGAGGATTTATATAACTTAAACTTAAATATTCATGTCAATTAGATAACAGAACAATACTAAGACATAAAAGATCAGAAAGGCAGTTTTCCCAAACTGTGTTTTAGATATATTCATATGTTCCTTAAAAAATGAAAGTACATCTGAGAAATGAAGAATCAAATACAATTAAACAGGTTTCTTTACTTTAGGAACTATGAAAACTATTAAAAGTAATAATTTGTTTTTCAAATCTCCAAAAAGTTGATTATGAAGCATTGCTCAAATTTATACACTTTTCCAGAAAAGTATGTTAGAACAACGTTTGGATAATGCTGAAGTAACAACATGAATGAATAGATGAATGAATGAATGAATGAATGAACATTACTAGTATGCCTACTATTTGTCAAGCACTTTTAAAAAGATACACACACACTTAATCTTTACTAAAATAATATGTATTAGGTACTATTATTATTCCCATTGTTCTGATGAGAACCTGGGACACATTCCCAAAGTTCTCTAGATAGAAAATGCCTCCTCCAATTCATACTCTAAATTTTCTCTAATTCAGTGATAACGAAATATATTTGTTCATTAACTCATCAGTAAAAGTTTAAAATGTACTGGCATAACTATGAAAATATAAGTATTGCTATGTTAATGTATTATATCTATAATAAAATATAGCAAAAGTAAAAAGAGTAGAATAAAAATAAAATGATTGCTTTAAAATAATTCTTTATTGATTATTAACTGTAAAAAAATAAATTTGCTCCTACTACAAATGATAAGACCACCATCATTGAATATATTTAATTTTAAAATTAATGTTTTGTGATGCAGTGACTTTAAAATCTGATTCTAAGTAAGGTTCAGTAAATATTAATAATTGGCTTGGCAGTTGAAATGTTGGAAAAAAGACTTCTCAAAATAGTACTGTGTAAAAAACACACATAAGGTGTGTTTTTATTGCTAATGCTAGTAAATATAAGTCCATATTTTATGTACTTTTTTTCTCTCAGATTTTCTTTCAGACTATCAGTGTTTTTTCCATTTATCTTGACCGATGAAGAACTCAGACTTGGAGCTTTGTCATTTTCTTACTGCTCACTTGCATTACAAGAATTAAATGTTTAAGCTTATGTTTGGGCTTTAAGTGGTATGTTAGATTAGTTTAAAAGAGATGATAATATGAGCAAGTGCACTTAACCCAGAAAACATAACTGTCAAATATTGGTATATCCTGAAAGCAAAGTACTAATGAGAAAGCAATATTAACCCTCTACTCTCCCTCAGCATCCTGCTTACCCATATGAAATGAATGATACTTGGATGAGACCTTTGAAGTCACTAGTGTGTATCCCTGTATTAAATATTAAGAAAACTTAATTCTTCTTATTTTTTTAAAATATATCTTATTGATTTTTCACAGAGAGGAAGGGAGAGAGATAGAGAGCTAGAAACATCGATGAGAGAGAAACATCGACCAGCTGCCTCCTGCACATCTCCTACTGGGGATGTGCCTGCAACCCAGGTACATGCCCTTGACCGGAATCGAACCTGGGACCTTTCAGTCTGCAAGCCGACGCTCTATCCACTGAGCCAAACCGGTTTCTGCAATTCTTATTATTTTTAATGGAAAACATAGTTATGCTCTTTCTATACTCCAGTGGGGAGCTTCCATCCCACTTTGGAGGCTATTCTTCTAAACCATTTAGTAAAAAAAAGAAAATTTGCTTGGAAACATTAATTTCATTAAAAACAAACAAACAAACAAAAAAACACACCATTTTTTGTTGAGAGAAAAACAATTTGTTACCTCTTGAAAAGTAACACTTTTGAATAGAGAATAGCATTTTATTTACAATAAATTTATTCACTAAGCTAGAGCTATTCACTTAAGCAAATCTCCTTTAAATTGACAATCAGCCTTTCTTTATCTTTTTTTTATGGTATACATAAATCCAGTATAATAAACTCCAAAAGATATCCATTTATTCTAAGTTGAAAATTTCATTTCCTATGTTCATAGATAACATGGAGGGTTGAGAGTACACTTTTGGGAGGTAGGAGTTGTTAAAGAAATTGAAGAACTGCCTCTTTGTAACTAGATAGGAAAATGATGCCAGAGTTTGGCAATTGCCAAGTTCTATTTTTCCCTTAACTAAAAACAGAACCTCTTATTTCTGTAAAGCATTTTAGTGATCATGTATTAATCCAATTCTCCTACTTCACAGGAGGCAAACTGGATTAATGACTTGCCTGCAGTTACACAGTTAGCAACAGTCAGTATCAGAATCCGGTTCTCCTCATGGTTGCTCTGTTTATTCCACATTTTATCACTTATGAACAATACCCACAAGTGCCCTTTGTAGAGGGATAGCTTTGCAGCCAAGGTGCAAAGCATTTGTGCAAATTATTTACTCTCAATAATTTACTGTATTTAAATAAATGAACAAGGCATTTCTTTGAACAATCAAGCAAGTAAAAAATAGTCCTATTTTATAAGGCACCCTTTCTTTTATTTATACATATACTAGAGGCCTGGTGCACAGATTTGTGCACCAGTGGGGTCCCTCAGCCTGGCCTGAACCCTCTCACAATCCGGGACCCCTCGGGGGATGTCAGATAGCTGATTTTTGATCCTGTGCATTGAGTGTCTGTCCCCTGGTGGTCAGTGCACATCACAGCAATCGGTTGCTTAGACTTTTATCTATCTATCTATCTATCTATCTATCTATTATATATCTATCTACTATATATGTATATATCTATCTACTATCTATGTATATCTATCTATCTACTATATATATATGTATATATATAGTAGATGATAGATAGATAGATATTATATATCTATCTACTATATATGTATATATCTATCTATCTACTATATATGTATATCTGTCTATCTACTATATATATATGTATATATATATAGTAGATGATAGATAGATAGATAGATAGATAGATAGATAGATAATAAGTAGATAGATAGATGGACTGATTTCAGAGAGGAAGGGATAGGGGGAGAGAGAGATAGAAACATCAATGATGAGAAAAAATCATTGATTGGCTACCTCCTGCACACCCCAGACTGGGGATTGAGCCCGCAATCTGGGCATATGCCCTGACCAGGAATCAAATTGTGACCTCCTGGTTCATAGGTTGACGCTCAACCACTGAGCCACGCTGGTGGGGCAAGGCACCCTTTCTTGATGTGCCTTTGTTGCCCTGGAATTTTATCTGTAAGATATGTCCCTGCTGAACTGCTTCATAAAATTCTAGGTTTCCCTGAAACCTAACATCTTTATCATTGTCTTTCAATGAGTAATGTACACTCATAGCTTCCAACTCCTACAGGTGAGAGAGAGAGAAAGCAAATTTGGGATAATATAAATAATACAATGACCTTGGATAGGACACACTTTAGAAAGTGTTACCTAGTTACTCACTTTGGTCACCTTATGCCCATAGATTGCATTACTGAACACAGGAGCAAAGTATGTGGGAGGATGTAAGAAAACGTTGGCTCTAGCATGAATGTGTACCCATCAGGAGGTCCGGGACCCCGTGCTGCCATTGTTTTGCATGCATGGCAGGTCTGATAGGACTAGATCCCAACACTCCTCTCCATGGTGCAAGGCCAGGCCCTGTCCTCTGGTGTAGGAGGATGTGCTATCAGAGGCTAAATTTGTTCTCTAAGGACATAACAGTGTAATTATGTTCCAGAAAAGAAAGGGTTCCCATCAATTAGATTTGGCAGAGACTGTGCAGGACATTGAGGTTGCTAGAGCTTGGAGAGCTTTTACCCAGTGATTATGCCTCAGGTAATGCCAACACCCTAGTGCAGTGGTCGGCAAACCGCGGCTCGCGAGCCACATGTGGCTCTTTAGCTCCTTGAGTGTGGCTCTTCCACGAAATACCTCATGCGGGCACGCACATACAGTGCGATTGAAACTTCATGGCCCATGCGCAGAAGTCGGTTTTCGGCCTGGGAGAGTCTATTTTGAAGAAGTGGCGTTAGAAGAAGTGGGGGGTGTTGGTCAGGCAACGGGAGACGCGGCGCAGGCGGGCCATGGGATACACAGCGCGGGGGAGGCGCCAAATATCAACAGTACTTAAACTATATAGGTAGGTTAATAATAATGTACCTACCTATATAGTTTAAGTTTAAAAAATTTGGCTCTCAAAAGAAATTTCAATCGTTGTACTGTTGATATTTGGCTCTGTTGACTAATGAGTTTGCCGACCACTGCTTTGGTGTCTCAAAAGTAGCCTCAGGGGTCCATCCGGAATTTAGGTGTCTTCCCTGATCCAGGAGCAGTCCTGGAAAATGCTGGTCACCTTGGGAGAAAAACAATGTGACTCCTCAAAAGGGGTGTTGACTTTCATCACACTCCTTCCTCATGAGCAGAATGAGAAGGACACTAGAGCAGGAAGAGGATTAAAAGGCAGCTATTCAGCCACCATATCTTGCTTAACCACAAATCTAAAACTGAAACATCAAAGCCATTGGTATCAGGAGAGACACAGGCTGTCACATCAGAAATTGATATGATTAGGAGATATGAAGACAATTGGAGATAAAAAGGAACTCACATTTACCAACCATCTACCAGGATCTAGGTGATGTGCTTAAAAATGCACATACCTTTATATGTAATACTTTAAACAATAAAAAATTTAAAAAAATAAAATAAATGCACATACCTTATCTTATCATGAATTCTAAAAAAGCTTGAGAGGTATTACTTTTTCCTTCAATAAGGATAAAGAAACCCTGAGAGGTTAAGCACTCACCCAAGGTCACACAGTTTTCTTCTGGTAGAGATCAAATTAGGGTATTACAGACTTCAAAGCTCATGTTCTTTCTGGGACACGGCACCAATGACTAATAGAATAAATAAATAAACTGCACTATTTATTTTTGTAGGAAATTACTCCTTTAGTAAAATAAGCAAATAAACTAATAAATAAAATGATTCAGAGGAGTCTTAGTTATAGTGTGCTTCCCACCAGCACATATATTCCCTGTAAAAGTTCAACCTACACTGATGATATTGACATGACAATACTGTAGTTTAATCTGTTGTGGTTCCACATGGATAAACAGGAGTGGGAGCAACTGAGTGAAGGAGAGAGGGAGATAGAACGAGGCACCTGACCCTTCCTTCTGGCTAAGATGCCGGTAGGTCATTACCTTATGCTCAGAGCAGTGACTGCCACAGGGAATTATCAATATCTTCCTCTCAGAGAGATTCCCCAGAAATTTATGTTTAAAATTTAAAAGTAATTTCTTTCTTGGCTATATAAGTGAAATAAGGCAGACAGAGAAAGATAAATACCATATGATTCCACTTATATGTGAAATCTAAAGAACAAAATAAACAAAATAAAAATAGACTCATAGATACAAAGAACACTGTGATGGTAGACAGAGGGGAGGGAGCTGGAGAGGGGAATTGGGTGAAAAAGATGAAGGAGTTAAGAAGTACAAATTGTTAGTTACAGAATAGTCACAGAGATGTAAACTATAGCATAGGGAATATGGTCAATAATTCTATATAATAAAAGGCTAATATGCAAATCAACCAAACGGTGGAACAACTGTTCGCTATGACGCGCACTGACCACCAGGGGGAAGATGCTCAATGCTGGTGGTCAGTGTGCACCCACAGGAGGAGGGCCGCTCAGCCAGAAGCTGTGCTCATGGCTGGCTAGTACAGTGGTGGTGGTGCGAGCCTCTCTCGCCTCCACGGCAGCGCTAAGGATGTCCGACTAACAGCTTAGGCTGTCAGTCGGACATCCCCTGAAGGCTCCCAGACTACGAGAGGGTGCAGGCCCAGCTGAGGGACCCCCCTCCGAGTGCATGAATTTCATGCACCAGGCCTCTAGTATTGTAATAACTATGTATGGGACCAGGTAGGTACTTGAAATATCAGGAGACCACACTATAAAGTACATGAATGCCTAACCACTATGTGGTATACCTGAAACTAATACAAAATAATATTGAATATAAACTGTAATTGAAAAATAAAAAAGTAACTTTTTCTTTTCTCAATGTCTAAGTTTCTTTTCAACTATCACCATTACAGTACATTTAAAAATGAATAAACTAGAGCCTCTCTTGTATTAAGTACTTTTGTGTGTGGGTTTTTTTTTTTTTAATATGTGTTTGTTTGTTTTTTATTGATTTCAGAGAGAGGAAGGGAGAGGGAGAGAGAGATAGAAGCATCATCGACTGGCATGCCGAGCCCGCAACCAGGACATGTGCCCTGGCCGGGAATCGAACCGTGACCTCCTGGTTCATAGGTAGACGCTCAATCACTGAGTCACGCTAGCTGGGCAGAACTTTTGTGTTTTAATACCTGCTGAACAAACACGGGTCAAAGAATCAAGGCAAAGGCTGCAGAACTAGTGCTAACTCATATTAGTAGAGAAAGGGACTAAAGAAATTATAAGAATTTCTTCTATAAACTTTCATAGTTTGGCTTAGTATGAAATTCAGCTACTGTTTTATATTAACTCAATGAATTATGCAATCAAACTTTGAATTAATTAGACTGTCATGTAAACCAAATCAATTACTTAGTGACTCCACCCTCATTTTCTTCTCCACTTCTCTTTAGGAATTTCACCTAGCAGGCTGCAAGATGTGTGAGCGCTAGGTACAGAAGGTGAGGAGACAAGCCAGGCACCCATTGCATGTGGGCCTTATCTAAGAACTACTGGGAGGCAGGACTCCGGGTTCTTACATTTTACTACAGTGACTGAAGTCAGCTTTTTTATGTGTCTAAATGGGACATAAATTATTGTTAACTTGAAATAGAACACGGTGATTTAGCATGGTTTTAATTGGATTTGGGCAATAAAAATACCCTTTGCTACTGAAAAAAGGAATGCAAAATTTGAAAATGAAGGTTATATAACCTCTTTATGGCAAAAGAGCAGTCTTTTGAAAGGTTGTCCTTCTCACAACGTTGATTTTATATTCCTAATGAGGCCTGGGAGACAAAAATCGGCTTTTGAAATGTTTCCACTCTCTTCAGTGTTCTCTATTTAATTAGAATTACTCCCTATACTAATCTCCCCAGCTAGCAATCTAATAGCCATTAGCAGAATTTATTTACTGTTTAAATTGCTACTTAAAGTTTAGGCTGGGTTCCAAGAATTTAAGCAGGTAACTAAGAGAAGGTTTGGCATTTTAAGTCAAACCCATGTCTCATCTCTCCCTTCAATGTATGTATAAGAACTTCCCTTGTAAAAAAATAAATAAATAAACTTAAAGTCCTAGAAAAGCAGACCTGGTTTTTTTTGGGGGGGGGGGGCGCGGGATGGGAATGGGGGAGCAGGGAAACAGGACAAGCAGATAATTCTATATATCTGGATGTACCTGCAAATCTGTTGAACTTGGAAAACGTTTAAGTCGATTCTTTTTTATTTTTGGTAAGCACATTTGCAGAATCTTTGAGCTTAATAATATAAGAAACAGACAACAAATTAAAACAATAAAAATGGATCTGTCGTACCCAATAGGTAGCATCTTTTCATTTCCTGTAGGGGAGAAAAGAAAGCTATAGTAGTAGCCAACCTAGAATTTGGGAAGTTCACTATTTTAACTTCAGTATATTTTGGGGACAACCTTTATTTTCAGGTTCTATCAAATTCAAATGAAATTTGAATTTTAGACAAAATTAAGTGTTTTAGTTTTTAAATCCATAATGCTTATTTTTTAGATTAGTCCTGTTTTTAGATTTAGAATCACAAAATAATTGCATTCTATAGTTATTAGGGTTAGAAAAATCAATTAAAATAAAATGGTATGTTTTCAAATGATAGCCGACCAAAAACTTCAATGAAAAAATTTGAGTAAACTATTACATAAATTGTTCTTAAATTTAAGGACCATGGAAGAACTATTTTATGTTGTTCAACTTTCTCAATTCTGGTTCATTAATTGAAACACACAGAAAGGTTAGAAAATATATTTTCATGGCTTTCTTTTTAGATATGTTTCCAAATTAAGAGTTTGCATGTCAAAAATAAAAAGGTCTGTTTTTTCTTTCATTATTTTGTAGGGTTAGAATTGCTGAGAGTAACTAGATGAGATCTATTACTAATGAACTGATTTGAAGGAATAATAGCAGTGGTGATGACAATTACAACAAAAATACTGTTGGGCCTCATGTAAGATGTTAGCTTGGAATATCCTAATTTTAAATAATAATTTGTTGCCCATGTATAAAGATGCCAGAACAAAAATATCATCAATGAAGAATACATTTAACAGCTATTTTTCTACAAGCATTGATAGAAAGAAATAACTGTGATATAAGCAAAGTATGGGACTTGGAATAAAAAGTCTGGACTTGAAGAAATTTTCACTTGCTTACTATGTAATTTGGAGCTTACTATATGATTCTCTCATCTACAGAAACTCTAATTTCCTCTTATGTAAAATAAGAATATTAATGTCTGTCCTACAAGCATCTCAGGGCCAGCTGTGAGGATCAAAAGTCAAATGAGATACTGTATGTGAAAGCAACAAGTCAACAGTAGAGTACTGTAATGTAAGTCATTACCATAAGATGTAATGAGTTACTATAATTTACACAGATGTCCTAATTTCCACATTAAGGTCTCTGTCTAAAAGTCAGGGTATAAAACAGAAGTAGGGTACATTGCTACATAATTAAAGATATTTAATCTAAAATGGTTTTATTTCTATCCTGCTTCATCCTACAAAGGAAGTGCAGTGGCTGCCTAACAACCAAAGCTGCTATTCATTAAGTGCTTTGTTTATTGGCATGCATTCATGCCACAAACATTGCAAATCCAAGGCATGTGTTAGATACTGGGGACAAAATGGCCCTTGCCTTGTCAAGGATTGCAAAAACTAACTTAATGAAGGCAGTGGTGATATGCCATAGTTTTAATTATGAAACAATTTACAAAAAGAATAATTTTAATTCCTCTTTTATATGTGAGTAAATTGATGCTCAGAGATGTTGAGTAACCACCCCAAGGCCTTCAGCCAGCAAGGTGGGCACCAACAAGAGATGCCATCAAGTTCAAACGTTAATGATTTTGACTGCTATGTTTGTATTGCATCAAAATAAAAATTTTGGTGCTTTCCTAGAGACCCACTAAAGCTCTAATAGGTAGTTCAGACATTACATTGTTCTATTATAAAGTTATTTACATACACAGTGATATTATAAATATACTAGAGGCCTGGTGCACGAAATTAGTGCATGGGCAGGGTGGTCCCTCAGCTTGACCTGCACCCTCTCCAATCTGGGAGCCCTTGGGGAATGTCCGACTGCCAGTTTAGGCCCGATCCCACAGGGGTCGGGCTCCTAACTGCTCACCTGCCTGCCTGCCCTAACCACTCTGCATGCCGGCCTGGTCACCCCTAACTGCCCTCCCCTGCTGGCCTGGTCACCCCTAACTGCCCTCCTGCTGTCCTGGTTGCCCCATTAACTTTTAAAAAAATCTTATCTCCTTCACACACAATTGTATTTGACTTCCTTATTGGCTTCTCCCTCTCACACAATTTTTCTCTCTCCTTTATGTAACACTATTTCCTACTGACTCATCACTTATAAACTTTTCTTTCCTCCTTATTTCCTACTTCTATTCCATCATCCTTCTTCCCATCTTTCTCCTACCCTCCCTCCCTCTCCAGATTCCTTCTTTCCTTTATCTTTACCCCTGCCCTCTCTCCCTTTTTTCTTCCTTCCCACCTTATTTTTTTTCTTCACTTCCTCCCTTGGACCTGCTTTGCTCCCTATCCCATTTCTTCCTTCTTCCCATTCTCCTTTTAAGCTCTACCGGCTCCCCTTTAAAACTTTTCTTACCTCCCTCTTTCTCTCTCATCCTACCTTTCCCATACATTCTTCTCTACTTACTTCCACTGCTTTAATATCTATCTACCTGCTTCCCTGCCTGGGACGCCTGGCCCAGCGAGGGTGGCCGAGGCCCGTGTGGCCCGGGTACTGCTGCCGCAAAGCAGGAGCGCCTCTGCCCAGAAGGCCTCGGACCATCCACCACTCTGTCCCCGACCCATGGGTGCCTCCCTGCCAATGACCCACCTCGGGGACCACCACCCTCTTCCTGCATTTGGGTGGGCCTCCCCGCTCCGAACCACCTGTGCCCTGCCCCTCCCTGGGCGCAATGGCCCTTGCCTTGTCAAGGATTGCAAAAACTAACTTAATGAAGGCAGTGGTGATATGCCATAGTTTTAATTATGAAACAATTTACAAAAAGAATAATTTTAATTCCTCTTTTATATGTGAGTAAATTGATGCTCAGAGATGTTGAGTAACCACCCCAAGGCCTTCAGCCAGCAAGGTGGGCACCAACAAGAGATGCCATCAAGTTCAAACGTTAATGATTTTGACTGCTATGTTTGTATTGCATCAAAATAAAAATTTTGGTGCTTTCCTAGAGACCCACTAAAGCTCTAATAGGTAGTTCAGACATTACATTGTTCTATTATAAAGTTATTTACATACACAGTGATATTATAAATATACTAGAGGCCTGGTGCACGAAATTAGTGCATGGGCAGGGTGGTCCCTCAGCTTGACCTGCACCCTCTCCAATCTGGGAGCCCTTGGGGAATGTCCGACTGCCAGTTTAGGCCCGATCCCACAGGGGTCGGGCTCCTAACTGCTCACCTGCCTGCCTGCCCTAACCACTCTGCATGCCGGCCTGGTCACCCCTAACTGCCCTCCCCTGCTGGCCTGGTCACCCCTAACTGCCCTCCTGCTGTCCTGGTTGCCCCATTAACTTTTAAAAAAATCTTATCTCCTTCACACACAATTGTATTTGACTTCCTTATTGGCTTCTCCCTCTCACACAATTTTTCTCTCTCCTTTATGTAACACTATTTCCTACTGACTCATCACTTATAAACTTTTCTTTCCTCCTTATTTCCTACTTCTATTCCATCATCCTTCTTCCCATCTTTCTCCTACCCTCCCTCCCTCTCCAGATTCCTTCTTTCCTTTATCTTTACCCCTGCCCTCTCTCCCTTTTTTCTTCCTTCCCACCTTATTTTTTTTCTTCACTTCCTCCCTTGGACCTGCTTTGCTCCCTATCCCATTTCTTCCTTCTTCCCATTCTCCTTTTAAGCTCTACCGGCTCCCCTTTAAAACTTTTCTTACCTCCCTCTTTCTCTCTCATCCTACCTTTCCCATACATTCTTCTCTACTTACTTCCACTGCTTTAATATCTATCTACCTGCCTAATTATTCACTATCATTTATCTTTTTTCTTTTCTGACCCCTACTTTTAAGATTTATCCCCAGTACACAACTATACTTGATTTTCATTATAGCTCCTACAGTTCACTCATACATCCTCTTTCCTTCTCTAACTCTGCTCTCTACTGATTCCTTTATAAAGTTCTTCCCTCCCTCCTTCCCTTCTTAAAGCTTCTGTTCAGGCGGGTGGGGGGGTGTTAACCCCAAGCCCAGGGCTCAGGCCCGGCCTGGTGTTTGCCACCCCCACTTCCCTGGCCTCCCCGCCACTGTCCTGCTCCCATTCCCTGCCTGGGACGCCTGGCCCAGCGAGGGTGGCCGAGGCCCGTGTGGCCCGGGTACTGCTGCCGCAAAGCAGGAGCGCCTCTGCCCAGAAGGCCTCGGACCATCCACCACTCTGTCCCCGACCCATGGGTGCCTCCCTGCCAATGACCCACCTCGGGGACCACCACCCTCTTCCTGCATTTGGGTGGGCCTCCCCGCTCCGAACCACCTGTGCCCTGCCCCTCCCTGGGCGCGCC
>NW_005353753.1:1894709-1902658 GCF_000412655.1 Myotis brandtii
CGCCACCCCCTCTCACGTGCAGCCCCACGTTTCCTCCCCCTTTTCCATTCTGCGTCTTTTTCTTGTTCCCTTTCTGTATTTCTGTTTCTCCTCTTGGCTGGTCTGCATGCAGGCCTGCCTTCCTCTCCCTCTCCTTTCTTATCCCCTCCTATCGTATCCTATCCTACCTGGGGCCTTGCAGCTGCCTGAGTAGAGGGTGGGGACGCAGCCTGCTGATCCAGTTATGACGTGACGCAGTAACTGACAATTTGCATATTCCGCTATTATTATATAGGATCAGTTCTCAGAAAAGAAAAGTATTTTATATTTTTTAACATGGCTTTCTGTTTAATACAGGAGGTTTAATGTACCATTTTTTAAAGTCCCATCCTTTTGTCACCAAGCAGAGAGTTCATGATGTATTGATGAAGCAAATCAGACGTAACTATTCTAATTAAGAACCAAGTGTTAAAAGAAAGAAAGAAAAAGTACCAAGTGTTTCCCTAGGTCCTTTTTGCTTGTGATAGTAAGTTTTATATGTCAACTTGGCCGAGCCATGGTACCTAGATATTTGGTCAAACATTTTTCTGTGTTTCTGTGGAGGTGCTTTTTAAAGATGAGATTAACATTTAAATCTGCAGACTATGGATTGCTCTCCATAATGTGGGTGAACCTCTCCAATCAGCTGAAGGTCTTAATGTTTATGTACTTCCTCCATGAAAGAAGGAAATTTTGCCAGCAGTTGCCTTTAAACTTGAACTGCAATATTGGCTCTTCCCTGGTCTCTAGCCTGCTGGTCCAGCCTGCAGCTTTGGATTTACCAGCCTCCATAATCACATGAGTGAACTCCTTAAAGTAAGTACTCTATTGGTTCCTTTTCTCTGGAGAACCTTGACTAATGCACTGCTCAAGGGGTGATCAGCAGACCTACAAGAACTGCACAACTGGTATCAAGGGAGCTTTCTGGAAATGCAGAATCTCAGATCCCTCCCTTGACCTATTGTTCGGAATCTGCATTTTATCTGGGTCCCCAGTGATGAGTGTGCACAGTTAATTTTGAGAAGTCCAACCTAGGATCATTAGAAATTCAAGTCCTCCCCCACCCCCCACCTTTTTTTGTAAGTATATCTCTGTTAGACTTGGCATCTGTCTTCAGGGTGTTTGAAGGTTGTTTTATTTCCAGCTAGTTGAGTACTTTGGGGCAGTGAAGGAATTGATGAGGGAAATCATTGCTAGTTTTATTTGACCACTACCAAAGGTTCAAAAAACTTGATAAAACTTTGTCCAATTTTGTGATCTAATTTATTGCCATCACTGGGAAAGTCTAGTCCATATTTCCATTTGGATTGATGGGGTAGATGCAGAGGCTGCTCAGCTA
Organism: Myotis brandtii; assembly: GCF_000412655.1. NCBI lineage: Eukaryota > Metazoa > Chordata > Mammalia > Chiroptera > Vespertilionidae > Myotis > Myotis brandtii. The sequence continues at coordinate 1,896,067 of NW_005353753.1, forward strand.
ACAAAAAATATTTTGAAGGGTCATGAATACCTAAAATAAGAAATACATACATATAAAATCATAGTAGACCCATCTCTATAATGGTGGGATCGTGGTTAATAAAAACCCATCTATTCAAATGAAACGTACAAAGCATCTACGTTGTGCCAGGTATTGTGATGAATGCTGAAGACAGAAAGAAGTCCTCATCCTGTCTTTAAGAACCTTATAATCATTTCAGGAGAAAGATAGTGTAAGTAAAAGCAATAACATGATACAATTGCCCCCCAACAAATGGCCATGAAAAGAGGAAAAGGTAAGTTTTTCTTTAACTAAACTCTTACTTTCTAATTCATGCTACATAAAATAATCTGCTGCGTTTTCCAAAATGGCTACTTCTTCATACCTTTTCTTTCTTAGACAGCATCAGTATATGTTTACTTTTTATTTAATTCATTCATTCATTTATTCATCAAAGACTTATTTATCACCTCCTATGTACCAGATGCTGGGCTCAGCCCTCAAAATCCAACTGCACACCAAATTAAAAAGATCTAAAGGAGAGAAAAATGAAAGAAATAATCACACAGATAACTATATATCTACATTTATAATATGTGCTATGAAAGAAAAAGACAGAATAATATGACAGCAAATCACAAGAGGACATTATCTAGACTCAGGATAGAAGGAGATTCCCCGAGAGGTGACATTTTCACTGAATCTTAAAAGAAGTATAGGAGTATCTCAGGTGAATGGATGTGGGATGAGGCTAAGATTCCATGGAAAGGCAGTAGTATTTGTGTAGGATGACATCAGAAAAAGAGAGAGGCAGACCCTTATGTCTTGTGAGTAAAGGGGCAAAAAAAAAAAAGGTATTGGAGTGAAGAACCATATTATTCAGGATCTTGAAAGAAATACAACTTTGTTCAAAGAGCAAAAGAAAGTCATCATCAACTCTGTTTAACAAGGGATCAAAATGTTTAGAGTACACTTTTGAAGGACCACTCTTACTGCCAGCTGGAAAATGTTATGGAATGGCCCAAAATAGATTTTGGGAGACAGGTTAGAATCAAATACAGGTTCTTTAGTTTGACATTCAGATTCCTCAGAGTCGAGGCCAAATCTATCTTCCTAGTCTTCATTTCCACTTCTCCCTTACATTAATGGGCCGTTCAGCTGGATTGGTCCATTCTTAAACTCTCCTGAACAAAACTTTGCTCAATCTAGATTTTTGACTTTCCAGAACACTTCCTCACCACCAGTTTTTTCAAGAGCTAAAAAAAATGTAATCTATCCTAGATACTCTGGTTAAATATTGCCCATTTCTCTAAATATCACAACTGACTACCATATTTCTGAACATTTAAGACACTGCAGGTTGTAAGAGACACCAACATTTTGAACTACAAATAAGTGAATAAATTCATAACAAAATTTTAATAGTAGTTTGTTGAAGTACATAAATTGGTCATTCCAGCTTAGCATTGCTTTAAAATTTTTCCCATCTTGTGGGTCTCTCCTTTTCTTAGGTTCTATAAAACACTTAGTTGCTTTTTGTAAGAAAAATTACATTGTAATAATTTATCCAAAATGTATTAAAAACTCATACATCTCAACACTAAAAACCCCCACAAAAATCCAATTTAAAAATGCATAGACATTTCTCTAAACGGGACAAACTGATGGCCAATAGACATACGAAAAGATGCTTAATGTCACTAATCATCAGAGAAATGCAAATTAAAACTTCAATGAGATATCACTTTAGATCTGTCAGAATAACTGTCTATCATTAACAAATTCAGAAATGACAAGTGTTGGCGAGGATGTGGAAAAAAAAAGGAACCCTCGTGCACTTTTGGTGGGAATGCAGACTGTTACAGTCACTATGATAAATGGTATGGAGGTTTTTCAAAAAATTAAAAATGGAACTGCCTTATGACCCGGCAATTTCACTTTGGGGTATATATCTAAAGAAACCCAAATCACTAATTCAAAAGAATATATGTATCCCTATGTTCATTGCTGCGTTATTTACAATAGCTAAGATATGGAAGTAATCCAAGTGCTCATCAATAGGTGAGTGATTAAAAAAGTGGTGGTACATATTATACAATGAAATATTACTCTGTCATAAAAAAAGAATGAGATATTACCATTTGCCACAGCATGGATGGGCCTAGAAAGTATTATGCTCAGCAAAATAAGTCAGTCAGAGAAAGACAAGTAACATATAATTTCACTTATATGTGGTAGCTAAAGAACAAAATAAATTAATAAAATCGAAAAAGAGCCCTAGCTGGTTTTGCTCAGTGGATAGAGCATTGGCCTGCAGACTGAAGGGTCCCAGGTTTGATTCTGGTCAAGGGCACATGCCCAGGCTGCAGGCTTGAGGTGTGCAGGAGGCAACCAATCAATGATGCCCTCATCATTGATGTTTTTATCTCTCTCCCTCTCCCTTCTTCTCTGAAATCAATAAAAATATATTTTTTAAAAAAAGAAAAAGACACACAGATACAGAGAGCAAAATGATAGTTGCCAGAGGGGAGATGTGTTGAGGGACTGGGTTAAAAAGGTGAAGGCATTAAGAAGTACAAATCAGTAGTTACAAAATCATCATGGGGATGTAGAGTACAGGGAATATAGTCAATAATCTATACTAATAAAAGGGTAATATGCTAATTAGATCAGATAGATCGGACGTTTTCTGGACGTCCTTCCGGACAAAGCCACTGTGGCGGGGGTCGAGGCAGAGGCGGTTAAGGGTGATCAGGCAGGCAGGCAGAGAGGTTAGGGGCGATCAGGCAGGCAGGCAGGTGAGAGGTTAGGAGCCAGAGGTCCTGGATTGTGAGAGGGATGTCTGATTGCCAGTTTAGGCCCAAACCCTGTGGGATCGAGCCTAAACCGGCAGTCAGACATCCCCCAAGGGGTCCTCGATTGGAGAGGGTGCAGGCCAGGCTGAGGGCCTCCTCCATGCGTGAATTTCATGCACTGGGCCTCTAGTATTGTAATAACTATGTATGGTGCCTAGTGAATACTGGAAATATTGGGGAAAAAACACTTTATAAAGTAAATTATTGTCTAACCTCTATGCTGTAAACCTGAAACTAATACTAATAATGAATGTAAATTCTAATTGAAAAATATAATTTAAATTAAAAGAAATGCTGTACTTGAGGTTCAAAAATATCAACTGAGTTTCAAAATATGATTAAATATTCTTTAGTACTTACTTTGTACCAATCACAAGGGTTAATATTTCACACATGTCTTTTCAACCTTCACAACAACCTTTGGGTCATGAATTATCTTTCAGATGAAGACATTAGGCTTAGAGAAGTTAAGTAACTTGCCTGTGGCTATACAATTAGTAAGTAACAGGAGGGCATTTGCAAAGGGGTTTGTCTCTAAACTCATGAACTTGAAGTACTGCAGGAATGTAAGTGTACTGAACTTATAGAGATATTTACAAATGTAGGGCATCTTTCCACTAGAAGAGTTTCAGACGCTTAGCACTCAGAATGAAAATTCCAAAGTTATGGTTACAGTGATCTCCTCACTTTAACCTCACCCTCCCTCATACAGCTGACAGCCTTTATCGCCACGTGGTCAGAAGGACATGTTACAGTTTCCCCTCTATTCCTCCGTTTCCTCTGTTGCAAACTCAGTATTATGAGCAGTTTGAGCTGAATACTTCTTTGTTAAGGGGCACTGTCCTGGGCATTGTAGAATGTTTAGCAGCATCCCTGGCTTCTACCTGCAAGATGCCAATAGCTCCTTTCTCCAACCCCTAACAGTGAAAATAAAAAATGTCTTGAGGCTCTGCCAAATGTCCTCTTGGGGGATCAAATTGCCCAGGACAGGAAGTGAATAACACTACCAGTCATTTTTCTATGACTTAGAACCTAAGTCATAGATTATTAGCTTCCACAAGACTATTAGCATCATTCTTAATTTAATTTGCTAGTGCACAGTCACAGATGCAGTGAATGCTCTTTCCCCCTCCTACTGTAATGTCTGTGACGCTTAAGGTACACAATAAATATTGCATCAGTGACAAGTATTGCACCTGGGCCTGCAGTTTTGATTGTCCATGTGGCAGGGCAAAGACCCAGAAGACACATTACTGGGTGACCCTGTGACTTTGCACAGATGATTAGAATCACACCAAGAGCCCATAAAAGCATCCATTTTCAAAGTTTAAAGTATAGTGTTAACAAATGTTGGGAACTGAGTCAAATAGGCTCCATCCTAATTGCATGCATCAAAATCCAGGTGAGCCCTAGCTGCTTTGGCTCAGTGGGTAGAGCGTCGGCCTGCGGACTGAAGGGTCTCAGGTTCGATTCCAGTCAAGGGCACATGCCCGGGTTGTGGGCTCCATTCCGGTACAGGAGGCAGCTGATGAGATTCTCTCTCATCCTTGATGTTTCTATCTCTCTCTCTCTCCCTCTCCCTTCCTCTCTGAAATCAATACAAATAGATAAAAAAGAATAGACCTGGATGCAAATGTTGACTGTGTGGATGCTCATGCTCCTGGATTCAGTTCCTCACAAGCAGAGTGATGTGTCCAAGACAAACATCTCTTGGGACACCAGGTCATTAGTGGGCCAACATAGCAGGTACTAAATGAATCCCAAGGCCCTGTGCCACTGCTTGATGTCTGCTAGGCTGCTTGGACACCAGGCTTTATATGTTCACAGTGACCATTAGATAGATATGCATCCTTAAATGCTGTTCTGAATTTACAAAGATGACTTTCTAACAGGAATGTCTGGAACAGTTTTCTGGTGTGACCAGCCAGGCACAAGGATACTTTGTGTCTACTTTAGAGCCGGTTTGGGGATGACAAAGGGTGTGCTGAGCCTATGAAGAGCTTGGAGAAATGAAGGATGATACAAAAATGTTGCTTACCAGAACACTGCTTGACTGTAAGCCCTACTGATGCAACTCAATAAACCAGATACTATTCAGAGCACAAAACCATTTCAAAATGGACGTTGTATTAACTTAAGAGCCACGTGGACCTGAGCAGCCTGTTTTTTGACAAGGGCAGAATTGCTCCAAAGTTCACCACTTCCTTTCACACTTTCAGACACTTTCTCCTCAGCTTGATTATCCCCAATTCACTCGTCACAAATATTCATTCTACTCTATGTACAGAAGCAGGCTAAAACTATGGGTTAATGACAAGAAGTGAATTCCAGCAAAACTGGATTTGCAAGAATAGATGGACCTTTCCAACTTATTTCTTAAACATCTTAAAAATGTATTTTTCAACCCATATTTTTTATGGAAAGGTATTATTGGGTTTTGAACCTTTAAGAATAAACATAGCAAAACAGCTGTCCAACTATTAATCTAGCATCTCTACATTTCATTTAGGATTTAGAATATTAATAAATTTACAATGTTATTTCATGAGTAATACTAATTCTGTTTTATCTCTCCTAGCAAAAACTCTTTGGCTATTTAAATAGTGGTACCCATTGCCCTGGCTAGTGTGGCTCAGTTGGTTGAATGTTGTTTCATGTACCGACAGGTCATGGGTTCGATTCCCATTCAGGCAGGGCACATGCCCAGGTTTCAGGCTTGACCCTGAATGGATTTTTCTCTTTCTCTCTCTCATCAATAAAAACATATTTAAAAAATAAATAAATAATTGTAATAACCATTGCCAAGACCCAGAGACCAAACCCACTACAGAATGCATCAGGGCCTTTTCCAGTATCTGTACTGTCATGGCACCTTGCTTGTGTCTATTTGAAACGTCCTGTCATACATTAGAGTTGGCAGCTCTTTCCTTTTGCATTATATCAGCTAGTCCTGTGACTCATACTGAGTAGCCATTCAAAAAACATTTGTTAACTTGAAATGCCAAATTATTTTCGTGCCCCAAACCCATTCCACGTGGTCCATGTATTAAGTCAAATTATTCTGTGTATTAGAACTGTTTTTGAGAAGTACACTCCTTCCGGTATGCTGAAGCCTTACATGTCTCATGTAGCCACGCCAGAGGCCAAGGCAACAGGCTTCATTCTAACCTCTTTTAATAGTTTACTTAAAAAACATTAGCTGCAAATAAGACTGGCTTTTAAAAATTCTTCATCAATAAAAATGTAGTTTTGAATAAAAATGTAAAACATTTGCTAGCTGTGGATAAAAAGTTGGTGTTAATCTTTTTATTATTATTTGCTCTATTTCTATCTCTCTTTCCTTTTTTGAGTGTTAAATATTTTTGTTTTGTTTAGTTTTTCAGAGAGAAAGGGAGGAGAAATAGAAACATCAATGATCAGAGAATCATTGATTGGCTGCCTCCTTCATGTTCCCTTCTGGGGATTGAGCCCGCAACCTGGGCATGAGCCCTGATGGGAATCAAACTGTGACCTCCTGGTTCATGCTCAACTTAGTGAAGCACACCAGTCAAGCTAATATTTTTGGTTTAATTTCGTGCAGAGGTATACTGTCATTAGTGGTAGTAACATGGTTGTCTTTCATATGAGGATGGTGGTGTGGCATCCAAATAAAATCCAACTATAGGATATATATAGGCTTTGAGAACCATGTGGAATATATATACATACATACACACACACACACACACACACACATA
>NW_005353753.1:1902707-1908927 GCF_000412655.1 Myotis brandtii
CTAACAGTTTTGTCCTTCCATGAACGGCCAAACTAGTTATTAAGTATTCCAGATGTATAGCTTCAACTCTGATAATCAGTTAGGCCAAGTCAGATAGGCCTTATCTTAAAATTCTGCTCTGGTCTTCAATCTGTGAGACCCACCCTTGGTTATGTCAGAGAAATGAGGCAATTGTCCTAATTAAAATAGAAATTAGCATTACTTTTGCCCTAATGAATAATGAAAACCAAAGAATGGGTAGTGATACAGTATTGCTGTAATTAGTTAATATTCTTTTATTTTTCTTTACTCCATTATAATATTCTGCACAAGATGACAATCTTGTTTTTGATCTACACTAAACACTAAACAGTTCCCAAAGTTTAGACTTTTGCACTGACATTCTGTTCCTTTTCCACATTAAAGAGAGGAAGGCAAATGGACTAATGTGGCTATAACTGCAAGTGAAATTCTAAACCTATTAAACCTTTCAATTTTGACCTATATGCTCAAAGTTAATAAATTACATCAAACCCCTCAACTGACTATTAGATACTTCACAGCACTGTGCAAAGAGCACATTCACTTTTCTGACATCATCAGTGTCTTACATATCCTGGAGGCAAGCAGGAGAGAGAGAGAGAGAGAGAGAGAGAGAGAGAGAGAGAGAGACTCGTATGTTAGAGAAAGAAGTTATGCAGAAGTTTGGTTGGGAGTACCTGCACTAAGTTTTCACTTTCTTTTTTCAGACAAACCCCAGAGCATGCTCCAACAAGGCAGAAATTTGGTAGGGCCTTAAATAACATCTCCTCAAAACACATAAATGAATGTTTTAAGTAACATTCAAGCTGTCACTCTTAAATGAATCTCAATATAGAGAATGTATAGGTTTCCAAAAAAACAAAAATGCAAGAAACCAGAAAAATATAGTTAAGATTTCCATACGTGTTTAGCAGTCAACTGATGTTTGCTGTGTCCTTGTACTTTGAACCTACCACAATATCAAAATAATGGGCAATGATTTTAAACTCATGGTATTTATGAATTTTCATGAATTCAGAGATTAAGAACTTGAGGTGGTTATTCCCATCACAGTGCGATGACTTGCAAAATTTAAAAATTCCCTTTAACACACTGAAGAGCACCAGCTGCTTTTAATCTGTTAAGACATAAAAACTTAATTTTCTGTATTCTGAAAATGAATTCCATACTGTTTTTTAGATAAACTCAACATTCAATAGGTTGGAAGCTTATTGAGGAATCCAATTTTCCTACTTATCTTTAAATAAGTATTTCTTTTCATCAGGACTTCATAAATACTTAACACAAACCCTTTTCTCAGTATGTTCTACATTCAACCTAGTGAATTATGCTTTACATCCAACTCCATAAAAAAAATTAAAAAGGAAAATTAGGAATTCCTCGGTCAGTTCTCAAACTGCATGTAATCAACCACAAGTGGAACAATTACAAATGCAAATTCCTAGTTCAGCTGGATGGCTCAGTTGGTTTGAGCGACGTCCCATATATCAAAAAGGTTGCGGGTTTGGTTCCCGGTATAGCTGTGTACAGGTGGCAACTGATAGAGGTATCTCTCACATTGATGTTTCTCTCTCTTTCTCTGAAAATCAACAAACAGATCCTCGGTTAGGATTTAAAAATGCCAATTCCTAGGGCCACGCCCTCAGACTATCTAGAGACTGACTCAGTGATGGATTCTTATTCTTCTTCAATAAACACCCAATGGGCTCTGATGCCATTTGTCTAAAGAACACTGAAAACTGCTTATGCAGTGGAAAAAAAAATCTTAACAGAAGTTCTATCAGTCCATATGGCAGTTTTTGATGAATAAAGCTAATTAGTCAAAATTTTTGTGCTTTACAAACCTTGCAAACTATCCAATGACAGTGAATAAGACACCCTGCCCAATTTTTCAACATTCTTCTTTCTCTTAGACCATTTTAAGGGTTAAATTTTAAGAGTATTAGGATTGCAACATTCAGTATCCTGAGGTTGAAACTTATCGAGTAAATCATTTCTAAATTATTGTAACCTTGTTTTTTGGAGTAAGTTTTGAGGACATTGAAAGTCCTTACAGCTATGTGTTGGGTTAGGAAGACTATATAATTCCTTGAAAGCCAGTTAAAAACAAAACATAAGACAACCTGTACTAAGTCCTCTTAACCAGAGGAGGAGCTTTAGAACAGGAAGCGAGAGATTAAATAATAACGACAGGTAAATCATTCCCTAGACTTCCGGAGATTCTTGGCAGCAAAAAGTTGTGCCTTTGAAAGAAAAAAATTATCCGCCACAAAGTGACTGATTAATCAAGTGACTGATTACAAATAAAAAACCCTTGTATTTGGGCTTGTAGCAGCTTGCTGTGTTTGCTCCCAAAAGACAACTGCAAACACAGACTTATTGTCATGCTGAATCTTTTCCTCAGAGTAAAATTTAACAATTTTCTGGATAATTTGACTAAATAAGACAGGGCCCTCTCACATTGTCCTGTTTGAGCTTGAGTTATTAGGCCAATATAGGATGACATTTCATGATACCCTTTACCTGAATCAAAAACAAGCTATGTTTTCCATGTCTTTCCTAACATAAGGAATCTGGTATCATGGCGATTAAACAAATCTTGAGTCTAAAAACAAACAGACTGAAAAAAAACAACAACACATAGAAGTCAATAAAACATTTTGGCCTCACTTACAAGCATGTCTATGTGTATTCTGCATGCCTGACAGAGGATATTCAATAAATGTTTATTGAACTAAATTCCTTTCTCTGGTCTTGAATTAGCTTCATGGCATTCGATCTTAATACCGATATAAAAAAAAATCTAATTGTTAATCTTTTAGAGAGTCTCCTAAATGAATCAGTTTAAGATTTAAAACAATAACCACCTTGCAAAACAAAGGCAAGCCAGCAAATCTACCAAAGCAGATGGAAGAACAAGAGCAATGATATAGCCAGGATAAGTTCCCATGATTAATATAGATAAGTGTGTCAAATGCTCAGTTATTTCTCTCCTGATGGCTAGAATTATCTCTAAAAATCATCAAATCTCCACGATATTTTAAAGCAATAACCACAGATAAAAATAATCTTATAGATAAGTGAAACTATTTCACTGAAATGCTAGCTTTCACATAGAATGTGGTTTCTTTCACTTTGAAAAAAAGGGTGGGGGGGAAATAAGACAAGAGTTCTGTTTAATTTCAAACGTTAATATATTTTCTATTTTATATTGAACATTTGCACCTGTAACCCCTCATTTGCAGCAACTATCACATCCTCATAAAAGGGGCAAAATTTGTAAGATGCCTCTTAAAATAAATATTCTTTTTTATAAAATAATAAAACTTCAAATAAATATTCTTTACACTAAACAATATGTTGAAAAAATTAGAAAATAAAGGTTGGATTTTACTGTAACTGTACAATATACATGAAGTCCAAAGGGAAATCAGAGTCTTACAATAAAGGCTTTCTGTAAGGCAAAATACAATCTAAAAACATACTGATTGATTCACATTCTTCCGAATGTACAACATATTAGTATAATATTTTGTGACTGTGCCAAATAGCATGGCACAACATGTTTTTCACAGTTGCAAATATTATTGTATATACAAAAATATAGCACATTATCTCTGGAGAAAACAATGGAAAAAAAGTCATTTGCTAATTTACAAATTTTGCAAGGACTATTCACAAACAAAAAATTTTGCCTAGGAGTGTCTGTTGCTTTAGCTTATGCAACATGTGAGTCCCATACCTTGAGTTCTAACAAGCGTATCAGTTAAAATGGCACATGGACAAAAGCATTTCACTCCAAACAGCAAAGAATATCCCAACCCTCTATTAACAGTGCCAAGATTATAACTGTTTAGTTGGTTGCATATGTGTGTTAAAAAGAGAGAGAAAAAAAAGGAACAATCCTATTACTGTAATATTCCTGATTAATAATGCTATGTTGGTTTTTCAAAGTTCCTGGGTGGGACAGTGGGAACTTTGCAGCAAACTGTGTTTGAGTTTTTACACCGGCATCCAGGCCTATTCACCCGATCGTAACACCCCTGGCACAACTTAAGGCAACCCTTGGCTGGAAGGTAACACCATAAACAAGGCAAAAAGAGAGACATGACGCCCATTGCCGACCAACGTGTACAACAGTGAGACTGGCTGCAAGAACACGGGTTGTCAGCACAGTTGTCCTCGTCATCATTAGAACAGTGATAGAAGAGACCTTTCACACAGCACACACAAGTCCCATAGTCAATCACGTTCTGGGCCGAGCAAAGACACTGCTTGTCGCAGATCCAGTCTGACGGCAGAGGCCTCGGATAGGTGCACTCCTTACACTTGCACTTGCCACAGTCCTCACACCTGTAGGCATGCAGGCCCAAATCTTCCTTGCTCAGCGGCTTAAGCTCACCTGGCTTGAGCTCAGATTTGGGCTGCACCCGGATTATCCCATCGGCAATTGGCCCGGAGGAGAAGGATGGTCCCAACAGTCTCTGTTCAGAGGAGCTGCTGCTGGTACTTGTCCTCGTGCTGCTCCGAGACCCCGAGCTGACCGTGCTGACAGACCTGGACAGAGGTGCTCGTGCAGCAGAATGGACCTGCGAGTGCTGCAGCCTGGGAGGCTGGCGGTGCTCGGGCAGACCGTGGAGTCTCTCGTGCTTGTGCTGAGCAGAGGGGCGAGGAGCAGGCTTGAGGCCAGGTCTCGGGACGACAGTGGGCCCCTCTGTGTACTCATTGGTGTTTCGTATAGCTCTGATCTGATCCAGGGACAGCACGTGTACCTGCTGGACGAGGGCTTCTCGAGGGTCAGGCTCCCCACGCTGTCTCCCACTGTTACGGGGTGCCTGCAGCAAGGGCTGGGACCCACTGCCACTCTGAGCTCTGGCCTCCATCGGGTCTTGGAAGTGTGGTCACTCCAGCAGGCTTAGAACACATCTGAATTCCTGCAGAAACCAAGAGGAAAGAGCAGGTTTACACTCCAGGATACTTCCTACTCTCCACCCACCTGAGTTAACTCTTCACTTCCCACTTCCTCTAGAGAAACAGGAATTGTATCTGAGTGGCTGTGGGAATGATTAGAATAGCCACATGATCGATGCCGGCACCAAAATGTAAAATTTTGGCTGAATATTGACAGTTCTTTAATCTTGTGATGTGTAGTGACACAAAGCTGACTTCGTTTCAACCACTTAAGTATCAATTCCTTATTCAAATAAACATAAAATTTGCAAGGTTTAGGTTACCTGTAAAAATTGCAAGGAATTAGAACATAACCATTGCAACTGACTTTTTCAAAAGTTGAACACCTTTTCCAAATTAAGATTATCATGGTCATTTGTCTTTAGCATCAATAAATACAGCCTAGAAATTCTTACTTTAAGTCTGCTTTTACATCAAATCCCTGAAACTATTACTTAGCTAGTATTTTGTAACTTTATAAAATCCCCGTATGATGAATATGGCATGAAAAAAGTAAATATTCCTCCCCCAAAGAATAGTTATAAATTTACAACAGTCATGCACTATCATTCAATACACAGTAGGCACAAAGTTTTAGAATTAAAAACAAATCGATTCAAATCCTGTTAGGTGCCAGGAACACAATCAAGCAAACTCACACAAACAACAAGACAGGAATTTATTTTCAATTTCTCAACTTCAGAGTCAAATATTTTACAGTCCGATTGCCTAGAACTTAAATTCTGTAGCTGACTGTTTTAGAAATAAATTATGCCAAAATCTTAAATGCTGTGCCCGTTTCTAAAAAAAAAAATAAAATTAAAAAAAAAGTACTTGAGAACATAAACCGGTTGGTGATAACCGGAAGTGTTTTAAAAATTCAAGTGTCACGTCTCAAATCTATCATTCTGACAAGTCAAGGCTTTAATTACAATCGCTCTAGAAAAACTACCATCCCTTTTACCACTAAGTCTACAATGAATAAAAACGGGTAAAAGTCTACTGATTTTTACAAATGAGACCCAGGCAGGTGACACACGCCTCCCAATCCCGCAAAGGCAGAGCTGGAAACCGGATCTCACTCCCCACAGAAAGGCAGACAAGACAACCTTGCCCTTGCTTTCTCGGCGTTTATCGGCTCCATCGGCGCTCCAACACCGTCCCCAGCAGGTGGGACACAGTCGGGGCCCCGAGGGACTCGGTCTCCGGGCGGATCCCGGTAGCCCCGAGGGCAGGCTGGCCCCCCTGC
>NW_005353753.1:1909659-1911377 GCF_000412655.1 Myotis brandtii
TAAGAAGTGTCTGATCAGGTTAAGGATTAGGGGGGAAAGTACTTCAGCACAAGGGTGGGGCAAACCGACACAGAAACCACTTTGTAAAAACGCACGAGATTCCAAATTAAAAAAAAAACAAACCAGCAGCGCCTACAAAAAAAAGTAGATCAGCCCATCAAAGGGAGAAAAAAACTAGCCTCTTTTGCCACCTATTTTCAGGTAATGGAAAACGATCGCGACCGCTTGATGACTTTCTTCCTGTGTTGGGTCAGCCCGATCTTCCAAAAATAAAAAAATGAAAAGCGTGACCCAGGCCGACCACGGAGAACGGAAAAAAGAGAAAGCTGCACTTAGGAATTGTATCTGAGTGGCTGTGGGAATGATTAGAATAGCCACATGATCGATGCCGGCACCAAAATGTAAAATTTTGGCTGGATATTGACAGTTCTTTAATCTTGTGATGTGTAGTGACACAAAGCTGACTTCGTTTCAACCACTTAAGTATCAATTCCTTATTCAAATAAACATAAAATTTGCAAGGTTTAGGTTACCTGTAAAAATTGCAAGGAATTAGAACATAACCATTGCAACTGACTTTTTCAAAAGTTGAACACCTTTTCCAAATTAAGATTATCATGGTCATTTGTCTTTAGCATCAATAAATACAGCCTAGAAATTCTTACTTTAAGTCTGCTTTTACATCAAATCCCTGAAACTATTACTTAGCTAGTATTTTGTAACTTTATAAAATCCCCGTATGATGAATATGGCATGAAAAAAGTAAATATTCCTCCCCCAAAGAATAGTTATAAATTTTACAACAGTCATGCATTATCATTCAATATACAGTAGGCACAAAGTTTTAGAATTAAAAACAAATCGATTCAAATCCTGTTAGGTGCCAGGAACACAATCAAGCAAACTCACACAAACAACAAGACAGGAATTTATTTTCAATTTCTCAACTTCAGAGTCAAATATTTTACAGTCCGATTGCCTAGAACTTAAATTCTGTAGCTGACTGTTTTAGAAATAAATTATGCCAAAATCTTAAATGCTGTGCCCGTTTCTAAAAAAACCGTAAAAAAGAAAGAAAAAAAAATTTTAAAAAAAGTACTTGAGAACATAAACCGGTTGGTGATAACCGGAAGTGTTTTAAAAATTCAAGTGTCACGTCTCAAATCTATCACTCTGACAAGTCAAGGCTTTAATTACAATCGCTCTAGAAAAACTACCATCCCTTTTACCACTAAGTCTACAATGAATAAAAACGGGTAAAAGTAAAAAAGAAAGAAAAAAAAATTTTAAAAAAAGTACTTGAGAACATAAACCGGTTGGTGATAACCGGAAGTGTTTTAAAAATTCAAGTGTCACGTCTCAAATCTATCACTCTGACAAGTCAAGGCTTTAATTACAATCGCTCTAGAAAAACTACCATCCCTTTTACCACTAAGTCTACAATGAATAAAAACGGGTAAAAGTCTACTGATTTTTACAAATGAGACCCAGGCAGGTGACACACGCCTCCCAATCCCGCAAAGGCAGAGCTGGAAACCGGATCTCACTCCCCACAGAAAGGCAGACAAGACAACCTTGCCCTTGCTTTCTCGGCGTTTATCGGCTCCATCGGCGCTCCAACACCGTCCCCAGCAGGTGGGACACAGTCGGGGCCCCGAGGGACTCGGTCTCCGGGCGGATCCCGGTAGCCCCGAGGGCAGGCTGGCCCCCCTGCCCGC
>NW_005353753.1:1911473-1911908 GCF_000412655.1 Myotis brandtii
AACTCGCCCCCACCCCAGGGAGCTGCCTCCCAGATCCCAGCGGAGCCACTCCACCCCCAGGCAGAGGTCACGTAGCCCACCGCAGGGCGTTCCCGCAAAGGCCCGCGCACATCCGGCACGGGCTTCCAGCCCCGACGCCTGGAGGACGACCAGCCCTGCCTTAGACGCACAGCCGCGACACGGAGGTCTAACCCGCGCACACAGGGGGACCCCATCAAGGGGCACCGGTGCGCCTGCAATGTGCACACACCTATATTTCTGAAAGTTAAGGAGAAATCACTTTTCAAAGAAAGGACATTTTCCAAGGCTCCGCTGCACGTCGGGCATGCAGGACCCATACCCTTGGGCTGGGAACTTTCCAGGCAGATTTGCTTGCAGTGGAAAGAAGCATCTTTGGGGAGAGATTTTTTTTTTTTTACAAGTTATTTCTGCCGA
>NW_005353753.1:1913827-1914905 GCF_000412655.1 Myotis brandtii
CCCCAGAGGCCATGCGGACGAGCCATAGGCTCGGTCTGACTTATGGAACTTTTCCCCCCCGCCACTAGGAAAAGGAATAAACATTTAAAACTGATTCGGGCCACTCAATGTTAGCATTTAAAACAAGTTGCAGGTTTTAAGACTATTGCAGAATCCATTTCAAACCCACCTCCCCTCTTCGGATCCCCCTCGAGGGGGCGACGGGGAGTGGAGAAGGGGGAGGGGAAGGGGAGCGGGAAGTGAGGTGGGAGGGCTATTGGTTTATTCTTTGTCTACTGGATTAACCCGATTATACACCAGGCACCAGCACCCACCGCCTCCCCCACCTCGGAGCCGTGTCCTAGAGGGACGGAATGCAGATTCGGGTTTCAAGTACCTTCTGCTCTGGCCGGGGATTTGGGTTTAATTGTGTTCATTTGTAGTTTTTTCGGTTTTAATATTAGATTTTATTTTAAAGGGGTGGTTAACTCCATACATGGAGGCTTTTTGAAGATCTCTCTGTTTTGTTTTACACAATAGCTGGTGGAAGTTATACAATAAGCCTTTTTATAAATAGTTAATTCAGTCATGAACACACGATTACTAAGGGCCACATCACGGGCTTCTGAAACGGGAGGGGGGCTCGCCGTTACACAGCAGATTTCCTCCTCCACTTACCCAGGACAGTCATCCTTCATTTCCTCCTCTTCTGTGACCTAGAACACTTCTCAAGAAGACCCTACTGTCAATTTCGGTAATATGAACTGCATTTTCCTACTTAAAAATGTAAAGATAGAAATGCATACACACGCACTGCTCTAACTGCCGTTCAGTTACTAAGAAACGTGCTTGCGCGTGAATACCAGTGAGAAATTACCCCCCCCCCCCCCAACCCGCCTCTTCCAGGACTCGCCTTCCCCGAGAGGTACAGGTTAGAAATGCGGGCGCCTGCAACGGCGACCTGGAAAACACAGGGTTTCTCTCCCTTTCCTACTCTCAGCGCCGAATTCGGGACCAATGCAGGGCTGGGAGCCGACTCCAGGCGAGCCTCCGCCACCCCAACCCCCCAGAGTGCGGGCGCGTGGGACCGGGGACTCTG
>NW_005353753.1:1915721-1916247 GCF_000412655.1 Myotis brandtii
GACCCGCGGGCAGCTCTCAGGATCTCCGCGGGGAACCTGGGAGCTAGAGAACGGGAGGCCACAGGAGAGAAACCCCACTCCCGACCCGGCTGCACCTTCCATGTTGCCCAAACCGCGCCGGCCGCGGCGCCAGGAGGGGGAAGAGCCGAACGCGCCTCACCGTGATCGCGGCTTTGCACCAACCCCTCTCCGTTGGATTCTCTTCTTCCAGCGAGGTGCAAATAATTCCAGCCCCGATGCAAACTTTTGCCCCTTCTTTCCAAACTCTGCTTCAGTCCAACTTCGGGGCAATCGGCGCGAGTTAAAAGAAGAGGAGAATCCGGAGCCAAGTCCCCAGCCGATTAACACTCCGAGGTTCAGGGCTGGAGGCGACGACCCCCCCCTTTCCAGAAGCGCACGCGGAGTATTTCCTCGTTTTTCTCAATGAACTGGAGGCCGAAGCGCCAACGGCGAGTCTCTCTTCCTGGCAGATGAGCGAATGAGAAAAGAAAACGGCCTTACAGAGACCCTAAAGCCAGAGGGACAA
>NW_005353753.1:1916728-1918068 GCF_000412655.1 Myotis brandtii
CTGACCCTAAGATTTCCCCAGAGGCCATGCGGACGAGCCATAGGCTCGGTCTGACTTATGGAACTTTTCCCCCCCGCCACTAGGAAAAGGAATAAACATTTAAAACTGATTCGGGCCACTCAATGTTAGCATTTAAAACAAGTTGCAGGTTTTAAGACTATTGCAGAATCCATTTCAAACCCACCTCCCCTCTTCGGATCCCCCTCGAGGGGGCGACGGGGAGTGGAGAAGGGGGAGGGGAAGGGGAGCGGGAAGTGAGGTGGGAGGGCTATTGGTTTATTCTTTGTCTACTGGATTAACCCGATTATACACCAGGCACCAGCACCCACCGCCTCCCCCACCTCGGAGCCGTGTCCTAGAGGGACGGAATGCAGATTCGGGTTTCAAGTACCTTCTGCTCTGGCCGGGGATTTGGGTTTAATTGTGTTCATTTGTAGTTTTTTCGGTTTTAATATTAGATTTTATTTTAAAGGGGTGGTTAACTCCATACATGGAGGCTTTTTGAAGATCTCTCTGTTTTGTTTTACACAATAGCTGGTGGAAGTTATACAATAAGCCTTTTTATAAATAGTTAATTCAGTCATGAACACACGATTACTAAGGGCCACATCACGGGCTTCTGAAACGGGAGGGGGGCTCGCCGTTACACAGCAGATTTCCTCCTCCACTTACCCAGGACAGTCATCCTTCATTTCCTCCTCTTCTGTGACCTAGAACACTTCTCAAGAAGACCCTACTGTCAATTTCGGTAATATGAACTGCATTTTCCTACTTAAAAATGTAAAGATAGAAATGTGCATACACACACTGCTCTAACTGCCGTTCAGTTACTAAGAAACGTGCTTGCGCGTGAATACCAGTGAGAAATTACCCCCCCCCCCCGCACACACATACACAAACTCCTAATATTGGATTCAAGTGATTTACAGAATGTTTTTACAGGGAAGTACGATTAGTACTTCCGAATAGCACCTGCGATCGTGCCCCCGTGTGGAGCTAGCCGGTGCTAGGAAAACGTGGTGCTTGATTCCCCGGGTTGGGTCCTGCTCCAGCCCACATCCGTTTGCAGCCGCCCTGGCACTCGCTGCCCGCTCCGAGCTCTCGCTCTCGCACGTCCCGGGCGGGCACCTTCCCTGCCGCGCGGCGTTCTCGCCCTCCCTTCTCCATGTTTCGTTAGGGCTCTCCCCCCCTCGCCCGGGGTTTAGAACCAGAGATGGCAGGGGAAGTGCCATGCGTTATTTCCGGGCGCTGGCCTACGTGCCCCCCCACCCTCGGGTGAGGGTGGACGAGGCTCGGTGAGAGGGCTCTGCCGCGTCCCGGGGGCTGCAGGCGCCGATCTA
>NW_005353753.1:1918297-1933539 GCF_000412655.1 Myotis brandtii
CGGCAGCCTTCTTCCCCAAAACTCTGGCGAGGTTGCTTTTACTCACAAAATATACATTAGGTCAGCTGGTTCAAAATGAAAAAAAAAAAAAAGTATTTGTCACATAAATGCCATAGCAGGTAGCTTTCCCTATCATCTCCTCCGACACATTCCGTTTGGAATGTGAAATGAGGTACCTGGGTTCGGAAGAACTCCAGCCTTTACCAAGAAGGAGTTGGGGGCCACAGCCAGGTTGTGCAAGCCTGGTCGGAACGCGCTGCCCAGCGCCCGCAGCAGAACAGGTGAAAGAGACGCCTTCTCTTCGCCTCTTCAATCCCCTGCCCCCGAAGACTGCTGCTTAGAAGACACTGTGCCCAGGCTATTCTCCCAGCGCTGGAGGAACTCTGCGAAGACAGGTTGTTCTGGATCAAAGCATAAAATGGAATTTTAAAAAAGGAGCTTCCGGCTGGTTAGAGCACCTTATATTTTTATCAAGTCAATAGGGAAGAAGCTAGGAAATTATATTTATCTTTCATGAGCTAGAAGGAATCCCATGTAATCTAGCTCTCCCCTCCTTCCCCACAGCCTCCCACTTGCTGGCTGGGAAAACATTTAACCTATAATTTAAGCACGAGGTAAAAACAGAAATCTGTTGGATTCTTTCTAATTTACTCCTTACTATTTATTTTATGTAGTGCAATTATTATTTTTCAGACATGGTGTATAAAGCAGTATATTGTGCCTTCAAAGTTTACTTAGGGAGTTATAATCCCTAAGAGGAATTATGTTTATGTGTATGCATGTGCATGTACACACAATGAAGCGTTTGGTGCAGCTCTTGTAACGAATTCCCAAGTTGATTTTCATGTTGCATTACAAAATTATGACTGGGATTAATTCTGGATGATTCTTTGGAATTATGAAAGAATGTTATGCAAAACTTGACAATGGAGTCCATTTTCAAATGTGTTGTGGAGACTTCCAGAGAGGCAGGCCTGATGCCTGAATAGGTGTTGCCATTTGCTCAATGTTGAAAAATATCAAGTCCGTGGAAACTCATGCTGCACCAAGTTCTCCAAATTCTGGGGGTAACATGCCTACTTAGTCCTAACAGTTGAACAGGACTGTGTGTCATACATTTGGGACCTCAGCCTTCATTTTACTTTCTATATTCATTTATTTGGATTTACTTCCTTTTATAGCTATAACTATTCTCAATGTATTTATTTATTTTTAATATATTTTTTATTGATTTCAGAGAGGAAGGGAGAGGGAGACAGAGATAGAAACATCAAAGATGAGAGAGAAGCATTGATTGGTTGCCTCCTGCACACCCCTAACTGGGGATTGAGCCCGAAACCCAACCTGGCATGTGCCCTGACTGGGAATTGAACCGTGACCTCCTGGTTCATAGGTTGACACTCAACCACTGAGCCATGCTGGCTGGGCTTATTTGTTTGTTTATTATTTTTATTTTTAAAAAATCTTTATTGTTGAAAGTATTATATGTCCCCTGAGGCAGTGTACAAACCTATGTGAATTTTGCTTATTTTTATCTTTGGTAGAAGACATCAGGATGGACAATGAGGACATGCTTTTTTACCAGTAGGTATGTCAGCCTAATTAAGACAGATATTTTCAAGGTTGCACTTATTCATCTAAGCTTCTGATTTATGTGTAGTAATAGGTGAATGTCACTTTAAGCAACTCTAGTTCCAGTTTCTTTTTGAGATGGACCAAATCACTTGACCTTACTGGGTTCAGAACCAGTTTTGATAACCAAAGAGAAATCTTGCAGTGATATGATGTGTTCTTTTTTTTTTGTTGTTTGTTTTTTGTTTTATTGCTTAAAGTATTACAAAGAGTATTACATATGTCTCCTCTCCCCCCCCAGTGGATATGATGCGTTCTTGAAACAAAGAAGAATTAATAGCCATTGATGATTTGGTTATTTTGTTAGTTTTATAATCAAGGAAATTTATTTATCTATTCACATTTAAACCCAGCCTAGAGCACACCAGTGTATACTGTTTCTAAGAATAGCAATTTAGGTCTTTCAACCATTATTTCTCTTCAGATCCCAATTGCAATAATAAACTTAATTTATGCAGGGACTCTTCTGAGAGGGACCTTCCTTATCAGGGCTGACCAGCAGACCCTGAGCAATGGATGAATGATTACTCTGGCACAGGTTCTCTGTGAAAGAGAGGGCTAAGGGACTGCCTGGCTAAAGGAACCAGACAGCCTCAATTGCCTGCCTTGTCAGGCTATTTTTATAACAGCAGTTTGAGATAAAGTTTATCTTTTAGATACAATCAGTAGGGTAAGTAATCTTGAGGGGGATACATGTGTCTGCAGTGTCCTTTAAGCAAGGACATTTAAAGATTAAGCATAAGGATTCCAGTAAACACCTTAGGGTCTGCACGTGCACAGACTTGTTTGGAAAGATCAAGGAACAATTAGGGGTGCCACCTTCAGTTGGAATTCCGAGAAACAGGGCAGGCTGCCTTCAGCCCACTTCCCTTTTCGGAATGTCCTCTTTACAAACTTTCCAACCAAGTCTCCCATGCTTCACTACACTTCCTCAACTAAAGGGTTTTCCAATAATGGACCTTTTGATTTGGCAGCATTTCGAGTCATGTCACTCTTTGAATTGCTTTGATTTTCTAAATTCTATTGATATTGCCTCTAAGAGGGAATTGGGAGTGGCTACACTAAAATATGCAAAGGAATTAAAAATGGACCACTTGAGTTCTTATCTAGGCGGCTTGGAGAACTGGGAACAATTTATCTCTGCATCTAACCTTTATTCCTAACTCAACTCG
This sequence comes from Myotis brandtii, assembly GCF_000412655.1. Classification (NCBI taxonomy): domain Eukaryota; kingdom Metazoa; phylum Chordata; class Mammalia; order Chiroptera; family Vespertilionidae; genus Myotis; species Myotis brandtii. The sequence continues at coordinate 1,921,102 of NW_005353753.1, forward strand.
GTGATGTCCTTTATTCCAAAATCAACTTGGGAAAGATCTGGAGTTATCCCAGGGTAAGAGGAGTAGTCTTCGTGGCTCCTGTGGGTCTAGTCTTTTTCAGAAATCTTACATTCAATCTTGTGGTTTTTATTGGTTAATCAATCTTCCTGCAAGATCTATGCACATTATTAATGAAATTTATGCAAAATCAGATGTGGACTGAAGTTCTTTAACAAGGCAAAACAGTATTTCTGTGCTGGCCAACATGATTTTTCTCATTCTATTTCCAATATATTTATTTCTTGACTGAACGTCAAGAGTCTTCCTTTGTAGGACTGATGTAGGCAGAGAAAGTGTAATCAGTGGAAACAGTATATTGTTGCTTTGCCTACTCCCCCAACAATAGCCCTAGGTTTATTTGTTTTTTCTGTTTGTTTTAAACATTTAATCCCATTTTTCCCCTGAATTTTTTTAACCCAGATGCTAATGCTTCATATAAGTGAAAATCATAAGTTGAAATGATTATTTAGATATTACCGGCCAACTTTAATAGCAATAGGGAGATTTTAGCCTCTGAATAAATAGGAAGTTTTGGTTTTATACTTCTCATTATGTGGACACTTGATTAGAAGGGCATAGGAAGTTCAATCTGTTCTCTAAGGAAGATGTAGTCAAACAGATTCCTCTAAAGCCATTCTTAAGTTCCAGATGCCACAATAATATCAAGGCTGCCAGCCAGTCCCAAACCAACCTCAGTTAACAACAGTGTAAACATAAAAATGTTCAATTAGGGAAATGGAATATGAGTGTATGCAGATTTAATTTGTGCCTTTGGACAAGAAGTGTTTTGAAGTTACAGTGAATTGTGAATCATTTATGAATATGGTGGGATTATATCAAATAGCTTTTCTATACATACTCCCTGTTGGCGGAGTCTCTTTAAAAAGATAGACTATTCCAAGGATTTGGAGAGTCTACATCAGGCCTACTTTGGGCTTCTTTGTTAGGGTCCTGGAATGGAAATAGATTTTTCACCATCTCGTTCTTAAAAAAGGATCGATTCCGATCTCAACATTAGACACTCCGTAAGTGCTTTCCAATAAGTGAAACTAATGAATGTAATTAAAATAAGTAAATATTTAACATCTTAATTTTGTGACAACAAATTAAAAGTTTTTAAATTTTTTAATGACAGAATTTAAATCATTCCTCTAGCCTGGAAATTATCATTGTGTTTTGCATATTTATCAGGATGTAACTGAAACGAGTTTTGGTGTTTTTTTTTTAATATGTTTTTTTATTGATTTTACAGAGAGAGAGAGAAAGAGAGAGACGTAACTGAAACGAGTTTTTTTTTTTTTTAATATGTTTTTTTATTGATTTTAGAGAGAGAGAGAGAGAGAGAGAGAGAGAGAGAGAGAGAAGCATTGATAGGCTCTCTCCTGTATGCCCCTGACCTGGAATTGAACTGGTGATCTTTTGGTCACAAAAATAGAAAGTTGCCCAGCTGCTGTGGCGCTCAGCAGTTGAGCGTTGACCTGTGAACCAGGAGGTCACAGCTGGATTTCTGGTAAGGGCACATGCCTGGGTTGTGGGCTTGATCGCCAGTAGAGGGCATGCACGAGGCAGCCGATCAATGATTCTCTCATTGATGTTTCTATCTCTCTCTCCCTCTTCCTTCCTCTCTGAAATCAGTAAAAAACTATATTAAAAAAATAGAAAGTTAAAAAAGGAATCTTTTTTTTTTAATCTTCACCAAAGGATATGTCTTTTTTTTTTCTTAGAATGTATTTGGAGAGAGAGAGAGAGAGAGAGAGAGAGAGAGAGAGAGAGAAGGGGAGAGAGAGAAACATCGATGTGAGGAAGAAACATCCATCGGTTGCTTCCCATAGGCTCTCTGACTAGGCAGGGATCAAACCCAAAACCTAGGTTTGTTCCCTGACCGGGAATCAAACCTGAAATCTTTTGGTGCACAGGCGATGCTCCAATCAACTTAGCCACCTGGCTAGGGCAAAAATAAATATTTTTAAAAATGTTTGTGTCTTTTATTTTTCAATTATAGTTTACATTTAATATTATTTTGTATTAGTTTCAGGTGTATAGCATGGTGGTTAGAAAATAAATCTTTGTGGAATTTTTATGTAATAGAAAGGAAGCCTGTAGGGGACACCTATTCTTAAATTATATGATCAAGAAATTATCAAACAGGCGGATGGTAGAATGCTAGAGAATATAGATTAAAGTAAACACCTGTGAGTTTCTTACTTTGAAAAGTACATGTGGCAAAAGTATGGCAATATTAATTAAAATAAATATTAATCTGTAATTTCAAATTAAGAAGTTAGCATTTTGCTAACTTTTAAGAATGTATTTTAAAAATAGCTGCAAGAAAGCCACATAGTGAATCATTTTGTTTTTCATGTTCTTTGTGAAAATCTCCTTGTCATTTTGAGAAATACTCTTCTCACCATACTTGTATTATACTCTAAAAGATGTTGACATAATGCACTTGCCAAGTTAGAAATCAGACCTTTAAAATTATCATTGTTTATTTTTTAATGGTAATTCCTAAAAGAAAATTATACTGAAGGTTGTACTCTTAAATATCCTCATAGGTTCTGAAATCTAGGCCACATTGGGCAAACCCGAAGCATTTAAGCATCCCCTGCTTCTGATTATTCCTCGGATAAAGATTCAAGTCCTTAACCCAACTTCAAGGTCCTATAGTCCAGCACCCTTCTCTTCCCAGTCATCTGTTACACCACATTGCCCTGTTTTCTGCTCTGAAGCCATGACCTGTAGGTTGCTCAAAATTACCTCTTTCCTGCCAAAGGGACATTCTCTTTTCTGGCCTTTTGCCATATTAACTCCTACTTATCTTTTAAATCTCTATTGTGATTTTTTTCAGGACAGCTTTTTCTGACCTCTATGACTAAGTCAAATCTCTCTTATTCCCCTCCTGACCTTTTCTGCTACAAAATTAAGTAATCATTTGACTAATAATAGTCTCCTTCACTGTATTCTAAGCTCCATGAGGTCTGGAATCCAAGTCAGATTTTGCCTGCCATTTTATCCCCAGCACTGAAGCATCTGGCAATTTAAGGAACTTAAACGTTATTTTTAAATAGGGTGAATAAATGAAATAATTAACTGTAGTTCCCGTCTGTAAAAGGGTTGCTGTGGAGATTGCATGATATAAAATATCTACAAAGCTTAGCACGTGGGAAGCTCTCAATAAATAGCAGTGATAATTTCAATTAAATTGAGTTTAGTAGTTTATTTGGTAAAATTAGCTATTTTGCCTCCATATTTTCAATAACTTTTAAAATTAATAAGCACAATTTGATTTATTTTATGTATCTTATTTGTGTGAGAACCAACATTGAGATTTAGAACAAGTTTTAATGACTGTTATAAGTTGTATTCAGCTATTAATAGTCAGTATTTATATTAATCTTTATTTTCATGTGTAACCTCAAAGTAGGTAGAGCACTTTAGGGAAGAAGGGACTGGCCAATTTGGCTGATGTGGTTGTTTCTGACTGGAAAGTCTACTCATCGAATTGCCTGTTCAAGAAGTCTGTAGGCATAAGAAATGTGTTTCTTCTTCAGAGTGGCTTCCACATTTGGGCTCTTATCCAACACTGAATTTAACTTTATTTTGGGGGATGGAGATTTGTGTCTGCACTGGTGTTGAAGCTCTATCCCCTGTGAGAGGAGGATGTATATTCACTTACATCAAATGATCTGTGGCAGAGGTATTTGTTGTACACTAGAATGCCATGTTTTATTCTTTAGGTTATTATGTTGTGTAAAGGTGAATTTTCACATGCCTTAGAGTATAATAATCCAACAGAATTCTGAGGTTTAGAGATTAGTAACAAGTGCTAATCTCCAGAATTTAGAGGGAAAACACATATCAAGGGCTCTCACTTATTTAATGTCAATATGGTGTGGCCTTATGGGGGCAAAATTCTTGTCTTCTTGGCCTTGGCCTGGGAGCTATGGCTCTATCAGGTCTGGAATCCAAGTCAGATTTTGCCTGCCATTTTATCCCCAGCACTGAAGCGTCTGGCAATTTAAGGAACTAAAACGTTATTTTTAAATAGGGTGAATAAATGAAATAATTAACTGTAGTTCCCGTCTGTAAAAGGGTTGCTGTGGAGATTGCATGATATAAAATATCTACAAAGCTTAGCACGTGGGAAGCTCTCAATAAATAGCAGTGATAATTTCAATTAAATTGAGTTTAGTAGTTTATTTGGTAAAATTAGCTATTTTGCCTCCATATTTTCAATAACTTTTAAAATTAGTAAGCACAATTTGATTTATTTTATGTATCTTATTTGTGTGAGAACACACATTGGGATTTAGAACAAGCTTTAATGACTGATATTAGTTGTATTCAGCTATTAATAGTCAGTATTGATATTAATTTTTGTTTTCATGTGTAACCTTCTCAAAGTAGGTAGAGCACTTTAGGGAAGAAGGGACTGGCCAATTTGGCTGATGTGGTTGTTTCTGACTGGAAAGTCTACTCATCGAATTGCCTGTTCAAGAAGTCTGTAGGCATAAGAAATGTGTTTCTTCTTCAGAGTGGCTTCCACATTTGGGCTCTTATCCAGCACTGAATTTAACTTTATTCTGGGGGATGGAGATTTGTGTCTGTACTGGTGTTGAAGCTCTATCCGCTGTGAGAGGAGGATGTAGATTCACTTACATTAAATGATCTGTGGCAGAGGTATTTGTTGTACACTAGAATGCCATGTTTTATTCTTTAGGTTATTATGTTGTGTGTAAAGGTGAATTTGCACATGCCTAGAATATGATAATCCAACAGAATTCTGAGGTTTAGAGTCTCACACTATGTACCAAGAGTTAATCTCCAGAATTTGGAGGGAAAATACATATCAAGGGCTCTCACTTATTTAATGTCAATATGGTGTGGCCTTATGGGGGCAAAATTCTTGTCTTCTTGGCCTTGGCCTGGGAGCTATGGCTAGAAACATCAATGATGAGAATCATTGATAAGCTACCTCCTACATGCCCTCTACTGGGATCAAGCCTGAAACCTGGGCATGTTCCCTGACTGGGAATGGAACCTTGACCTCCTGGTTCATAGGTTGACAGTCAATCACAGAGATACCGGCAGGCTAGAGTGGGGATTTTGCAAAAAATCTCTAGTATATTTTGATGACCACTTTTCATTCATTTATATTGAGCACTTAATATTCCAGAATAATTTATAGATAACTGACTTTACTCTTTCCACTATCACTGCTTCCCAACTGACAAACGGGTTGCTTTGATTTATTTTGGAATTACATACTCACTGTAAGAAAAAAAAATAAAAATTCAGAATATGATAACATTATGGTTAATATGTGGTGAATATTTATTTTAAAGATCTTTCATTTCTAGTCATTAGATTCTCAGTTTGTTTTTCTGTTGTTGTTGTTAAACTTTACTGAGGATATTTTTCCCATTAATTTTTAGAGTGGAAGATGGGGAGGAGGAGGAAGAGAGACAGAAGGAGAGAGAGAGAAAGAGAGAGGAAGAGAGAGAGAGAGAGAGAGAAACATCAATGTAAAAAAGACATACCTATCGGTTGCCTCCTGAATGTGTTCCCAAAACCCAGGTATGTGCCCTTGACCAGGAATCTAACACAAGACCTTCTGTACTCAGGCTGATGCTCTAACCAGAGAGCAGCACCGGCCAGGGATAGATTCCCTGTTTCTGAGGGCTTGAGGACAGGTTGATTTGCTAGAATAAATAATGCTGTGATAAGCATTCTTGTTCATATGTATTTGCACATTTGTCTTACTCTCGTAGGACATATCAACTGACAAAACTAAGGCAATTTAGTAATGAATTTTATGTCCTTTGTTCAAGGGCAAACTTATTCATGAGTTGGGGGAGGACTGTAACTTACAAGCAATGGAGCACTGTTCCAGACAAACATTCAGAGAAATAGGATTTATTTGAGGTAAATTTTTGCCTATTAAACTTTTAATAATATTGCTAATAAGCTCACTAAAAGATTATTCCAGTGTACATTTCTATTCCCAGTTTATGAGAGGGACTGTTTTTTTTAAAACTCTCACCAATAGTGAGTTTTGTCAAAATTTGTAATCTGTGTTATCTGGTAGGTGAATCATGACATCTCATTGTTTCATTTTGTATCTCTTTGTTTACTTCTGAAGTTAAGCATATTTTCTTATATTTACTAGACATTTGCATTTTTTCTGGTGAATTCAACTTGATATCCTTTGTCCATTTTTAAATTGGGGTACTTGCCTTTTGTTGATTTTCATCTTTCTTATTTTAGAATCCAAATATTGCCCCCCCCTCCATTTTTCATTTATTTTTCAGACTTACTTTAGTATTGTTTTGTTTTTTGTCATAAAGACATTTTCAATTTGTATGTAAACACTTGCCTAATAATCTTTACATTTCTGGTTTCTGGCTGTGTTCAATTGCTTAAAAGAGTTTCCTGGAATCCAAACTATAAAAATATTGACCATTGTAGTAAATTTACAATTCAATATTAAGGATCAAAATCATTGGAAATTAATTCGGTAAATAGATAGTAAAGCCATGTTGTTTATTGGCATAATCACGAGGCCAAATCTGGAGTTAATCTGTGTTATCTGATAGGTGAATCATGACATCTCATTGTTTCATTTTGTATTTCTTTGTTTACTTCTGAAGTTCAGCATATTTCTTATACTAGACATTTGCATTTTTTCTGGTGAATTCAACTTGATATCCCTTGTCCATTTTTAAATTGGGGTGCTTATCTTTTGTTGATTTTCATCTTTCTTATTTTAGAATCCAAATATTGCCCCCCCCTCCATTTTTCATTTATTTTTCAGACTTACTTTAGTATTGTTTTGTTTTTTGTCATTTTGTCTTTTGTCACAAAGACATTTTCAATTTGTATGTAAACGCATGCCTAATAATCCTTACATTTCTGGTTTCTGGCTGTGTTCAATTGCTTAAAAGAGTTTCCTGGAATCCAAACTATAAAAATATTGACCATTGTAGTAAATTGACAATTTAATATTAAGGATCAAAATCATTGGAAATTAATTCGGTAAATAGATAGTAAAGCCATGTTGTTTATTGGCATAATCACGAGGCCAAATCTGGAGAATGGATAAGTTTGGATGGTGAGAAATGAAGGAAAATAATACTTGAGTGTTGATTCAAAGCATGAAAATTCTAGCCCCAAATTATGCCAGGCTTGCCAGATTAAAGAGATAAAAATATGGGACACTCAGTCACAATTGCATTTCAGATAAACAACCAATAGTTGGTTTAAATAAGTATAAGTATGTCTCATACTATATTTTATCTGGTGACCTCAAATTAAGCAAATTAAGTAAATAACAATATAAGAATATTTGAAATTAAAGCTAGTCATTTCAAAATATACTGCTACCTCACTTATTGAGATATTTTAGATTAGAATTTTTTTTTAGAAAAACTGCATCATATCCTGAAGATTGTCTGCAGTCTCACTTTATTAATCAATCCAAACTATAAAAATATTGACCATTGTAGTAAATTGACAATTTAATATTAAGGATCAAAATCATTGGAAATTAATTCGGTAAATAGATAGTAAAGCCATTTTGTTTATTGGCATAATCACTAGGCCAAATCTGGAGAATGGATAAGTTTGGAAGATGAAAAATGAAGGAAAATAATACTTGAGTTTTGATTCAAAGCATGAAAATTCTAGCCCCAAATTATGCCAGGCTTAACAGATTAAAGACATAAAAATATGGGACACTTCGTCACAATTGCATTTCAGATAAACAACCAATAATTGATTTAAATAAGTATAAGTATGTCTCATACTATATTTTATCTGGTGACCTCAAATTAAGGAAATTAAGTAAATAACAATATAAGAATATTTGAAATTAAAGCTAGTCATTTCAAAATATACTGCTACCTCACTTATTGAGATATTTTAGATTAGAATTTTTTTTTAGAAAAACTGCATCATATCCTGAAGATTGTCTGCAGTCTCACTTTATTAATCTCTCCAGAGGTTTTTCATGTATGGTGTGTGTGTCTGCATAACCAAATAGAAGTGTGAATTGAGCTTTATCCAAGACCTAACATGTAGTTAGCCACTTTTAATTGGAAAGTTATTATATATTTTTTCAAATAGCAATTGTTCTTTCTTTGTTTTCTAGATCAGTGGTTCTCAAACCCCAGCTGCAACATTAGAATTACATGGGGAGTCTTGGCTGGTAGCTCAGTTGGTTAGAGTGTCTTCCCAATACACCAAGGTTTCAGGTTCAATTCCTGGTCAGGGCACATACTAGTACAAGTATCAACCAATGAATGCATAAATAAGCCGAACAACAATTTGATGTTTCTCTCTCAAACCAATCAATCAATACATTTTTACAAAATTAAAAAAATAATTACATGGGGAGATTAGAAAAAATCAGATGATGTGATCCTTCACATAGAATCTGATTTTCATTGACCTGAAAGGGGGCCTTATATAAAAACTAGAGGCCCGATGCATGAAATTCGTGCAAGAGTAGGCCATCCTTCCCCTGGCTGCTGGCACCAGCTTCCCTTGCAGCACTGGCTTCATCCAAGGCCGTCTGGAAGGACATCCGGTCTAATTAGCATGTTATCCTTTTATTATTATAGATTAAATCTCCACCTGCTGTAGTTTCCTCACCCATAGGTGGAGATAAAAATATTTCCTATGTCTGAGCATCAGTGTTAGTATTACATGAATAATACATATAGAGCTTTAGAAGAGGTCTGATTTGTAATAAGTCCTCAATAAATGAAAGTCATTATATTATTATAATGAAGCCATAATAGAGATTGATAGCTCACTGAAAACAAGAATAGAAAATGGAGTAGACACTAAACAAAGTATGGATAGATGAAGATGCTACACCAGTCTCACACTTGCTTGAAAGAGCTGATTAATGATATCTTGTCTCATCTCCACATTTAATGATGGTATTGGGTTTGAAAATCAGCCATGGTGAGTTTATTTACAACACAGAAATCACCAAATCCTGTGTACCCCAGAGAACCAATTATTAACATTGACCTCCACCTGAGAGGATAAAGGCAGTTGAAAGGGAAGTCTGAGGTGAAAAAAACCATATGCTTACTTTGTGGTTTGGCCTGGGCATCGGCCTGGCCAATCATGGCATCTGTTTGTCATTCATGGAACTGGGGCCTGAGCTGTGGGTCCCCAGGGGTGGTGGATGGAAGAACATAGTGGTCCTCACTTGCTTTTGAATCTAGACTCACCAGGATATGATAGAACTCTCAACCAACCATTAATTCTAAGTCTTGGGCCACGTTACTTAATGCTGTTCTCAAAAACTTAAGGATTTAAACTTCTAGAACAGAGAGTATAAAGGTCGTCACCAGAGGCTAAGGGAGAGGTGAAATGGGAAGAGGTTGGTAAAAGGATACCAACTTTCAGTTCCAGGATGAATAAGTTCTGAGGATCTAATATACAGCATGGTGACTATAGTAATACTACTGTATCATATACTTGAAAATTGCTAAGAGAGATCTTAAGGGTTCTTATGCACGCATACAAGGAACTATTTGAGATAATAGATGTACTGATTAATTTGTTGTGGAAATCATTTCAAAATGTATACATATATCAAATCATCATTTTGTACACTTTAAATACAGTACAATTTTATATGTCAACTAGGGGCCCAGTGCATGAATTCGTGCACCTTGAAAGGAACTGTGGGCTGCGAGCCTGTGGTGGGTATGGGGGCAGGTCTTGGCCCATCCTCCGCACCCCTGCCTGGCCCCTCCCGCAGCAGCCCCCAGTTCCCTGTCTGCTGGAAGCCCCGCTCCCGCCGCTGCTGCTCCCACCCACTGATGGCGCAGAGCAATTGGGGCTAGAGCCAGCAGTGGGTGCGAGCGGCGGCTGCTGCCCCAATCACCTCTCAGGAGCAGGGGAAGGTGGAGAAGACCTCAGGGGCGATCAGGGCCAGCAGCCGCTGCTCGCACCCACTGACAGCACTGAGCAATTGGGACCAGCGCCAGGTGCTGGCAGCAGATGCAAGCAGGGCCGGTGCCAGCAGCAGGTGCAAGCTCTGGGCGGGACTACAGTGTGCAGGAGCAAAGAATTTTCAGTAACCACCAGAGGCTTGCCCCGATGACAGCAACCAGCGCCCCGCCTTGTCTGGCACCCCTGCTCACCTGCTCCACCATCCCGCCGCAGCTGACACCCTCCATGTTCCGTGCTCTGCCTCCTGTTGCCGACACCCGCCAATTTCCGTGCATGCCCCCTGGTGGTCAGCGCACGTCATAGCGATCGGTTGTTCGGTTGTTTTGCTATTCGGTCTATTTGCATATTAGGGAGATATGATATATATATATATATATATTACACCTCAATAAAGCTGGAAAGAAACAACTAAGGATTTGTGGAGATATACCAGGGGACACAGGAAGCCTCAAGATAAACAGGGTCCACCTAACTATTTCAATCCACGTACATTCTTAAAACACAAGCCAATAATAACAACCACCATCCCACCGCAGCTGACACCCTCCATGTTCCGTGCTCTGCCTCCTGTTGCCGCCACCCGCCAATTTCTGTGCATGCCCCCTGGTGGTCAGCGCACGTCATAGCGATCGGTTGTTCGGTTGTTTTGCTATTCGGTCTATTTGCATATTAGGGAGATATGATATATATATATATATATATTACACCTCAATAAAACTGGAAAGAAACAACTAAGGATTTGTGGAGATATACCAGGGGACACAGGAAGCCTCAAGATAAACAGGGTCCACCTAACTATTTCAATCCACGTACATTCTTAAAACACAAGCCAATAATAACAATAACAACAACACAACCAAGAGAAGAAATCCCATTGAAACTTTTAGGTTAGTTTTGGAACACTAAGAATATGTTCTCTGTCCTTTGCCTTTGTTGGGTACTCAGGTAGAAATATATGGAAAGTACTGGAGTTCCTCCATACCTCAGTTTTCTCACTGCTCAGAACAGATTGGTTGTCAGACTGAAATGAAATCAAGGATTTTAACTGCACAGTGGTTGTAGTTAAATCCTCAGTTTTTAAGAACATTTGTTGTGTCAGTTTATGACCTAGGAAAATGGAACTAAGTAAACACTCAGCCAGAGTCTGAACTTTGACCTTGGGCCTCAGTAGCCCTAAGTGCTTCGAAGTCCAATAGTCCTAATTGATTCAACCAAGACAGAGCTAAAGAGTCCCATTGCCTGACAATTTATTTTTGCTGATCTCTACATAAATCAGTATTTGTTATAGTTCAATTTAACCTTTATTTGACTTGATTTAACAGCAGACATAGTAAAAATCTTCCAAAGATGAATGAACCATTCTTCATGTATGGAATCTGTTTTGAAAAAAAACAGTTTGTATCCTTCTGCTAATTTACAATAGATAAAAAAATGTGCAACATTGTTATTTTGGGTTATTCTTTATAAATCTGTGTAAAATCATGCATTTAAAATTTTTTAATATGATGCTTTTAATTTCTTAAAAACTCCAAAGCACAATTTTATCTTAGCAAAAAAAAGAAGAAATTTCATAGTACTTCACTCTACAATTAAATTCAACCAGAAATGTACATTTTTACACATCCTCCTTGGAAGCAGCAAGTATGTAAAATTATTATATATTATATTTATGCTGCATGCACATAAAATTGACTATAGACCCCAAAAGTATGCCCTGTGGAACCCAGACTTGATTGTCAATCTGAGGACCCTGGAAAATAAACTCTCTTTGTCTGAACATATGAAAGGTAGCAAAAGAGAGTGAAAACCAGTTTTCCTTTTTTTTTTTTTTTTTTTTAACTTTTTTGTTTTTGTAGGAGAACCAGCAGAGGAAGAAAAGATCACTTCCTCTGTAGACACTTTATGGGTTTCGGATTCTGTAAACTCTGCCCTGTAACTTGACCCCAAAGCTAATGAAATCCTGTTAGACTTTCCCTGCCCTCCTTCCTGCTTCCATCTTTTTGATCGTCTCACCTTTTACAGACTTTTTATTTGTGTACAGGGTGATCCTCATATCATTGTTTGGCTGATTTTACCCAGGCACTTTTCACCTACATCCTCGCTTCCCGTCCTCTGGCAGCCGGTTGGGCTTCTTCCTGCCTTGAATACCACATCGCCTAGTTATTCAAGCTCAGTCATTAGCACCCTGTCCCCCTACTAAAATTATGAATGAAAAGCCTTGTTGTTCTTTACAAATAACTCAGGCTTCCTCAGTCAGTCAAATTCGGAATGGAAGTGACTGCCGGACAAAGGCGCGGGATGATGGACAGTCCTCACAGCAAGTCATCAATGCCTACAGGAAGTTTTTAAAGCCTCAATATAGGTAGAGAGGGCTGGGCGTTCCCGGAGGACAAGCCTTCAGAAGGGGGCTGGGAGCGGGGGCGG
>NW_005353753.1:1933571-1944093 GCF_000412655.1 Myotis brandtii
GTGCCCATTTGAGTTTTAGAAAAAAAAAGAATCCATAAAGCCCAGAGATAACAATGTATAGAGTCAATTTTGCCCTATCAAGAACTTAAAAATCCTCCCATGGAGACATCTACCTTGCAGTAATTCTGGTTTAAACTGACACTCACAGACAAAAGTGAAGGCACCGACCATTTACTGAGTTTTGAATGCTGAACGGAGCGAGCGTGGGTTACGTCCTCGGAGCTGCACAACTCCCCGCTGAGAAGTGGCATTGTCTTGGGCCCCTTTTTCACAACAGGGGAAAAGGTAATTGACAGCCCGATTGTCCGGCCGGGACCCCTGCTGTTTTAAAATCCTGGAAGGCCCCAGTCACACGTTGTCAATAATAGCCGTCGGAGGTGCGGAGTGAAGAAGGACTGTTCAGGAAACAGTTTGAGCCCTTCAAGTGGACAGGCCTCAGTGACTTTTCTTGCACTCTGGCTGCCACAAGCAGCTTATTCAAAAATAACCTTAAAGTAATAAATCAAACTTGTTTCCTGAACTATACAAGGAACAGCTGGTTATTTTTCCTCACTTTTTTTTCTAAGACAAAAAAAAAAAAAAGAGAGAGGAGAGAGAGATTTTTACTACAGGAAATCAAGCATGTCAAAATTTGGCAAAGCAATTTGGATGATTTAACAGCTAAACACTTCTCTTTTTAATGTTATGCTTTCATCGGTCTTTTTTTTATTTAGCCTTTTCCTTTTTGCATTCTGTTTGCTGCAGTGAGCGGCCCTTATCTGTTCTCTCCCCGCTTTTGAAAGGAAAGTGAGTTTAGTGTCTCTCGTTCTTAGAATGTGTTTGGTGTAGTTTCTAATTTATTGTACAGCTGAAATTTGTTTTCTTCCACAGAGATTTGGGATTTAGATGTACAGCTCCACATAGTTGTTTCTCATGAGATCCATATATTTTGGAGTTGTGATGACAAGGCAGTTTTTCTTCAGTCTGTTGATTTAGGAACCCCAAGCTAGTGCATATGTCCTCACTGAAGTAGTCTGGTATTTTAAGGAAGCACATTTTGGACTTTTTCTATCTCTTTGTGTCTCTTTGTGCTTGTCTGTGTTTTTCTTGGTGTGCATCTTTCCCTCCTTGAATGTGTTTGCTTTCCAGATTCTGGAACAATCTGCCAACCTCTGATTGACCTTACCAATAATTAGAAATATAAGTATAACTAAACAATATAAAACAATTACCTTTTGTGGTGATTGCTCTTTCTCTTTACTTAATAGATGGCTGGTATGCAAACAGAAATCCATCCTAAGTGAAAATATCAGAATATATAGCTTAAGAGATTAGGTTTTCACAACTTGTGGACGTTTAGAATTAAAAAAGAAATATATTCAAGCATCTGTCAGATTTTAACTATGTCTAGTTCAGTCAATTTATTTAAACAGTCAATGTTTGTTTTTTAAAAAATATATTTTTATTGATTTCAGAGAGGAAGAGAGAGGGACAGAGAGATAGAAACATCAATGATGAGAGAGAATCATTGATTGGTTGCCTTCGGCACGCCCCCCACTGGGAATCAAACCCACAACCCGGGGCATGTGCCCTTGACCAGAATCGAACCCAGGACCCTTCAGTCTGCAGGCCAACGCTAAATCCACTGAGCCAAACCAGCCAGGGCAAACAGTCAATGATAAAATTAGATATTAAGTTATATAAAACACCTCTGTCACAGGATAATTTGATCACCATTTAATAAATTAGAACAAGAATTGCTGGTCACAATTTAGCATTATATGAAAAATTGTAAATTGGTATATTGTCCTATGTATGATAAAATTCTTTTCCTCCTTCAGTGTGTTAAAGAGATGATCAATTTGTAATAAATTACTTGCAATGAAAGTTATGTTTACAGAAAGATAATATGAAATTCAATTTACATTAGAATTGGGTCGCTATCAGCTTCTTTTCTATTTCTAGTCTTCCCTTTTTCCATTTTTTCCTTTATTTTTGCAGTAAATGACAATGCCATAATAGCACAAATAAAGGCAATCTTTTGCTATACAGCTAGACTAACGCACTTTGCATTTATGCTATGATCTTGGCTGATACAACTTTGAATTCAGCAGTAGGTGTGGTTTTCATATAAATGTTTCTTCCATATATGGCTGATATTCATACTGAACCTGTTTTGATGTAACACTTCTTTACTTTCAGCCTTTCAGCTTCAAACATGTGATACGTGACTGGATGGAATTCCTTGAGAACTGTATTAACATGTTTCAAGGAGTTGAATTCTGAGGTTAGTTAGTACCATGTCAGCAAACAGTGTTCCTTGAAAATTTGCACAGCAATTTTATGCATGGTTCATAAATGATTCTCTAATTCACAAGTGAATTATAATATCAACATGATATTTAAAATAATATAATAAAACATCTAGTTCTGTAGGTATTTGTGTCTTCCTCATGAAGCCACAGCCTTTTGTGTTGCTAAGAGATAATCAGAAATTGATGAGTTAAGTGGACTTGGGACCTGCTGGTGTCCTCATACAGCCTCACAACTCCTCCCCTTGGCCCCGTGGACTTCGGCCACAGCAGGGGCGAGATAGCGAGTGTAGACTGAAAGTGCTCTGTACAGACTTGCTTTCTGGCCTCCCGTTCAGCTGCCAGTCTCGCAGCTTGCCCTGAGAATGGACTTCCTGTGCTGTCATTTACACTCAGTATCACACTAAGCACTCTTTGTCACTCAGCCTTTGAGACAGAAGGGGGCGAGATAACAAATCTAGACTGCCCGTGTTGACTTTGCGGATAAAGTAAAGGGCTGGAGTCAAGAACCCTGGGTCTTATCCTAACTTTGCAACTGCCTTTCCTGTGACATTGAGCCAGGCGTTTGACCTCCCCATTCCTCAGTTTTCCTCATCTCTCAAGTGAGGATCATTATGCAGTGTTCTCTTATTTTATCACGAAGGTGTGATTATTGAAAGGCATTTTCTTGCTTAAAGCCCTTAGCAAAAGGGAAAAAGAAGCAAAAAATAATGACCTATTCTGGCCTTTGGGGAGATGGAAAGGAAACCACAGCTGCCTAGTTGCTGCTCTCCACTACCTGAAATAATTCTCTCTATAATCCTATATGTAGGGAGTTTCCCCTCCTACCCTGGTCAGTCCCCCCGCCCCCCCCCCGCCCCCATCAACCCCTTTTCTTTTGCTCCTTTTCTCTCTTTCTCTCTCTGTCTCCCTCTCCCTTTCCCTCTACCCCTGCAGTGTTTCCTGTATAGCCACATACTATCAGATCAAGGTGTATAGAAATTGGCAAAGATGAAGAACATCTCTAATAGGTTGGGTACAAAGTGGGTATACAGAGAGAAAGAAAGGAAGGCACGTTGAGTTGAATGGATGGGGAGTGACAGGGCTATCGAAGCTTCTGCCAATGTATTGAGCTCAGAAAGATAAACCTTCAGAGATAGCTACCAGCTGGCTAGATGGGTGTCTGAACCCTAGACCACTTATTTAGAAGGTTCTCTTTGCAACAAGATGGGGTTGGATAAGGGTAGGAACCCATAGTAAAATTCAAGGGTTCAGTCAACAGGACGGAAAGAGCGCCTCTTCTGTCCATCTATGGCTATATCCTTTTTCCTTTTCAGTTAAATTATGCAGCAGAGTGTGTTTTTGAGTGGAAAGAAATTTGGTCCCTTCCTTCAGTTAGAATATGTGAAATATTGTGAATTTTGAAGAATGCATTTTAATATATTTCATTTTTAAAAAAGCCTTGACTGGTTGAGTTTTATTGCTTGTCTTGTCTTCATTTTGTTTTGTGAAGAGATTGATAATATAAATTGCCAATCAGAAATTAATTCACATAGTATTCCTCTTGGCCTTTTTCAGAAGGGCAGTGTATATTCTGGCTTGCTTGTTTTTCCAGAGCGACACATCTATTAATATGTGTTTAAATATTTTTCTTTTGGAAGACAGTGATCTCATTTCAGTTTTGTATGTTTTTCATCTGTATGTACATGGTTTTTACATGGTGTGACATTGTGTTTATATAATATTTCCTATTGAATCCACTGTATATTCATGGATGTTTCATGCTATTTTGCTACCTAAAGATAGGCTTTTTTAGTATGAATCCATTAAAGAAAAAAACAAGCAAGTAAAAAACTACATAGGGGGGATAAATGGTGATGGGAAAAATAAAAGAATATATACAAAAGGAATTATTATTTTTTTCTTGTTTTAATGAGAAGGATATGAAAGTATAATACACAGGGTCTTAAGAGGAGGCAGAAGATTATTAAATTTTAAGCTGTTTTCTAATTTGTTTCGCTTTGTACAACACACATGTACTACTTTCATAATTTAAAATATTAATAAAGAAAATGTTTCAATACTGATTTAATATAAATAGTTAATGAGAAAATTTAGCAGTCACAAATATTTGTACTTCATAAGTGTTTTGCCAATCTTGATAAAGTGTCTAAAAATCCACAAAGACAGTCCCTTTTGTTTTAACTGAACATAGGCAAAAACACAATGGTTGGTGCTCCCTCTGCTGGTTCTCCGAAACAATTAGCTGGCCAACTTGGGAGGATGAAAAGACAGAAAAGAAAATTATGATGATTCTTTGATCTTTATTATTTTTTAATATCTTTATGTTGAAAGTATTACATGTGTCTCCTTTTTTACCCATTCAACCCCCTCCAGCCCCCCTCCTACTGCCACTCCCCATGACCCAGGCCCTCACCACCCCACTGTTGGCGTCCATGGGTTATGCATATATGCATACAAGGTCTTTGGTTGATTACCTCCCATGACCTTTAAACACCCTTTCTACACACTAGTTTTATCCCTGATGGACATCAAGTGCCACTGTAGTTTGTGAAAATGGATTCTTTCCTAACATGTAATAGTGATACTGAAGTTGGGTTAGATAATCATAAATTTTAAAAAGTGAATTTCTTCTTTCTCATTTCATAAAGTAGGGCATAAAACACAATTATTCTTAATTTATTAGGTATTTTTGGGGTAGGCATTAAATTATATAACTATATCTCAGTAATTTGATCTAGTAGTCAGTTGGCTATTTGCAGGTTATACTAGTAAGCAAAACTGATGAGGGAGTGACATTATCACTGGGCAATTACATTGTTTATTAAATACCTTTTTATATCATTACTGAAATCTATACCTTTTAATATAAAAGATATTTGGAAATTGCTTGAGTTAATTAATATTAATATCTAGACTATAAAGATTCTTAGAATTCATTGAGTTCATCAGTTTGTTTTCTGAGAATCCTAACTTTCCTGGATAGAGTATGTTAAGCCATATATACTAGTCATTTATCAAACACTTGTTCTAAATCATTCCTGAATATTCATCCTACTCTGTATTATCTCTATATACAAAAGGCTAAGTGACCAACCGTCCATCTGTCTGACCATCCAACCTATAGGCCGATACATATGACATACACTGCCAATTTAAAAAATAAACATTGACTCGCTCATGCACGTACATATAAAGCTCTCACTGGCGCCAATCTAGACAGAGTAGGAATATTCCTACCTGAACGCATTTTCGGACACGGTCAGTTACATGTTGCTTTCTCTTGAGTTCAAAGAGCATGTGACAAAGTTGTAAATACTTCATCAGAAGGGAAATTGGTCAAGCACTCTGAAAGTGTTTTTACTCTTAATATGGTATACAGGGAGATATTAGAATAAGTTTAATCAATTTATCAGTCATTGTTTTTATCAATGTTGTTTTTATATCATGTTTTCGTTGTTTTTATATCATGTTTTTGTTGTTTTTACATCATGTCTTTGTTGTTTTTACATCATGTCTTTGTTGCTATATTATGTTGTTATTGTTTATTTATTAATCAATTTATATATTATTGTCATATACATTTTACTAATTTTCTTTCATCTCTGACACTTCTATTATAGAGAAAGGGCAAATAGCGATATCAAAATATTTATTCTGATTAATTTCCTTTCGATGTGCAGGAATCCATGCACCGGGCCACTAGTAGTACTATAATCTTTTCTTAATGGTGTTTAATGTGAAATTCTGCCTGTGCATATTCAACTCCTACTACTACTAGCTTTTGCCTTGAGGTAGATGCCAGTTATGGTATTAACTGATAGAAAAAAAAAATTGAAACTATTTCTCCTAGGTATATATCCATTTAATAGGGAGCTCTGGAGAATCTATAAGTTTTC
This sequence comes from Myotis brandtii, assembly GCF_000412655.1. Lineage (NCBI taxonomy): Eukaryota > Metazoa > Chordata > Mammalia > Chiroptera > Vespertilionidae > Myotis > Myotis brandtii. Next base: position 1,939,762 of record NW_005353753.1, read on the forward strand.
AAGAAAAGCATTTTTATGGTAGAGTTTAGGGAGAGGGCTTGCAGTAAGATAAAACAGACCAGAGACAGGCCACCTCTAGAAAATTGACAGGTACATGGTAATAGAGAGGAGAATGAAGAGAGCTCCAAGCAATAGGCAATAAAGAATGGTGGGTGCTGTCCAGCAGGGAAGAATAGGAGCTGTAGGAAAACTGTTCTCCTCTCAAAAAATCACCTATGTGCCCGAGCCGGCTTGGCTCAGTGGATGGAGCGTTGGTCTGTGGACTGAAGGGTCCCAGGTTTAATTCTGGCCAGGGACATGTGCCTGGGTTGTGGGCTTCATCCCCAGGAGGGGGTGTGCAGGAGATAGCCAATCGATGATTCTCTCTCATCATTGATGTTTCTATCTCTCTCTCCTTCTCCCTTCCTCTTTGAAATCAATAAAAATATATTTTAAAAAATCATCTTTGTGAGGACATACAGATGTCCAATAGACATATAAAAATGCTCAATGTCACTAATCATCAGAGAGATGTAAATTAAAACTACAATGAGGTATCACCTCACACCTGCCAGAATGGCTACCATCAGTAAGTGCTGGTGAGGATATTGAGAAAGGGGAACCTTAGTACACTGCTGGTGGGAATGCAGGCTGGTGCAGCCATTATGGAGAACAGTATAAAGTTTCCTCAAAAAATTAAAAATGGAACTGTCATTTGACCCAGTGGCCCCACTTCTGGGAATATATCCTAAGAAACCCAAAACACCAATCAGAAAGAATATATGCACCCCTATGTTCATAGCAGCATTATTTATAATAGCCAAGATTTGGAAACAGCCCAAGTGCCCACTAGTAGATGAGTGGATGAAAACGCTGTGGTACATTTTCACAATGAAATTCTATATAGCTGTAAAAAGAAAGGCCTTCTTACCCTTTGGGACAGCTTAGATGGACCTGGAGATTATTATGCTAAGCAAAATAAGCCAGACAGAGAAAGGCAAATATCACATGATTTCACTATATGTGGAATCTAATGAACAAAATAAACTGACAAACAAAATAGATCTAGAGGCATGGATACAAGGAACACACTGACAGATCTCAGAGGGGAGGAGGGTGAGGGGGACAGAAAGTGGTGGGGAGCACACGAAACCTGGCTGGAAAGTTTGTAAGGAGGATATTCTAAGAAAAGGGAAGAGTGTGAAAGACTGCCTGCCCTGTTTATTGGAATTCTGACTTAGGGGAGACTTAGGGGAGTATCAAAGGTGGCACCCCTATTTATTCCTTGACCTTTCCAAACAAGTCTATGCATGTGCAGACCCCCAGGTGTTTCCTGGAATCCTTATGTTTAATCCCTGGATGCCCTTGCCTAGAGGACAATGTAAACACATGTGTTCTCTCAAGATTACTCACCCTACTGATTGTATCTAAAGACAAACATTCCAATAAAAGCCTAACGAGGCAGGCAATCGGCTGCCTGGCTTCTTTAGCAGGGCTGTCCCTTAGCCTTCTCTTTCACAGTGAAACTGTATCAGAGTAATCTGTTCGTCCGTCATTCAGGGGCTGCTGGTCAGCCCCGTCAAGAAAGAGATTAACCAAAGAACTTATATGCAAATATGCATAACCCATTGGCACCCCTATTTATTCCTTGACCTTTCCAAACAAGTCTATGCATGTGCAGACCCCCAGGTGTTTCCTGGAATCCTTATGTTTAATCCCTGGATGCCCTTGCCTAGAGGACAATGTAAACACATGTGTTCTCTCAAGATTACTCACCCTACTGATTGTATCTAAAGACAAAAATTCCAATAAAAGCCTAACGAGGCAGGCAATCGGCTGCCTGGCTTCTTTAGCAGGGCTGTCCCTTAGCCTTCTCTTTCACAGTGAAACTGTATCAGAGTAATCTGTTCGTCCGTCATTCAGGGGCTGCTGGTCAGCCCCGTCAAGAAAGAGATTAACCAAAGAACTTATATGCAAATATGCATAACCCATGGACACAAACAATAGTGTGATGAAGGTCTTGGGTAGGGCAGGGGATGAGTGAAGGGTGGAGAGGGGTGGAGGAAATGGGGGACATCTGTAATACTGGAAAAGAAAGAGATTAACCAAAGAACTTATATACAAATATGCATAACCCATGGACATAAACAATAGTGTGATGAAGGTCTGGGATAGGGCAGGGGATGGGTGAAGGGTAGAGAGGGGTGGAGGAAATGGGGGACATCTGTAATACTGTCAATAATAAAAAGCATCTTTTTGAAGGGTGCTTAGGGCATGGTAAAGGAGAAAGAAAATAACAGGGTAGAAATGCAGATCTCATAATTCAATTTTACCCATCACTGATGAGCCAGATACCTTAGTTAGATCATCCTAACACCCTGGAAAATACCTGCTCGCGATTTAAGCAAGGGACAATGTTAGGGAGAAGCAGTTTCAAACAACAGAGATCCAGCCATAGCTGTTGGAATTTAGGTCTGAGATTTCTAGGCTCTGGAAAGAGTGGGGAGAGAGATGAGTGTTGGGGGGATGGATATATTGAGGGTGCTCAAATTTTAGGACAACGATGCTGAAGGACCAATGAATCAAAGTAAAGACAAGACTAGATTCCCGAAGCTGGGCTGTGAGGTCAGGAGGATTCTTGGCCGAATGCCTGTTTTGGACCTTGGGATATGAGCAGTCAGGGTCAAGTCCAGTTTGGTACTGACCCCAATGTACTGCAACATTCCTTCATCCTTAGTGTGGTGAGGGTGTATACACATCAGTTAGAACCCACAAGTCACCCAGACAATTGCTCCAAAGTAGGGTTTTGGGATGGGGTTGGGGGTCATGCCCTTTGCTGCTTAAACCATGATGTTTCTGCTAATGCTAACTTAGTCTACTTATAAAGTCAGTCTGCATTAGAGGTTAAGGATTAAAGAGACCAGAACACCCCTTCTTTAAACAACTTTTGCATTTACCTTCAACCCCCCATAATTGTTCTCTAATTTTTTTATGTATTTGGTTTTAGGTCTGTCTCTTCAGAGATATATTTTAAGTTTCTTAAGTGACTGTTTTTTCTGCCCGTCCCCTCCCCCCCCAAGAAACTTTTGTATTGCCCTAAATGCTTAACTTAATTTTATGCCCCTATTATTCTAAATGACAGCTGTTAGGGGGTGTTTTTCCAACAATGCTCTATGTAGCTGTAGCAGATTCACCGAGTTACCACACGAGGGTGGGGGAGGGAAGGGAGCTTTGATTTTACATATTTGGCTCTTATATAGTATTTCCTTTGAAGAAAGAATTGACCTTAAAATATTCAGAAAACAATGTGTGTTTTGCTGATGCTGATTAAATTGATACTTAGAAGGAACTGAATGTAGGGAACTTTTCATTGAAGGCCTACATTTCTAAAATGGGTTCTTTATGAATAAGCTATTTATGAACTTTTTGGTCCTATATGAACCAACTTAAAGTTAAATGTGTTTTTTCCTTGCTTTGTCCATAAAAGTTATTTTAAACTATGCCTCTTATCGTTAGAACTATTAGTCAAAACAATGCTCATGTGCTCATAGTGCATACGTTTGAAACAAGAAAAGTCCCTCTGTATTTCTCAGGAGTTCCACATGGAATAGATTAGATGGATGCACGTTTCCCCACCCTTGGACCACATCAAATTCTGACACTAAGCAAGGCATTAATCTAAATCAGGCAAGGAGGCGTGTAAGGGCGGGGGGATTTATTTCCGCCCTTCTTTAACCAAAGCTATCTTTTATCTGTGTTTACATTATCTGAGGAAAAAGGGTAAACGGGTATCTTCTTCCCTGCCTTTCATCCTCTTCTGGTCAGAGGGATAGAATCCTTTAGATCTCGACCGTTAATGGTAGCCATTAGCCACGTGTGACTGCTGAGCACTTGAAGTATGATGTGCATTGAAAAGTAGAGCTGATTTTAAGGACTTGGATTAAAAAAAAAAAGACTGTAAGATATTTATATTTTTATATTGATTATATGTTGAAATGACAATAGTTGAGTTAAATAAAACATTCTTTTTTTAAAATTTAAATTCTTTATTGTTTAAAGTATTATATAAATCTCCTTTTTCCCAAATTGACCTCTCCCTGACCACCCTTACCCCCCAGCACATGCCCTCACACCCCCCAACCCCATCTCTGTCCATTGGTTATGCTCATATGCATTCATACAAGTCCTTTGGTTGATCTCTTACCCCTTCACCGTCCACCTTCCCTCATAGGTTGGACAGTCTGTTCGATGCTTCTATGACTCTGGTTCTATTTTTGTTCATCAGTTTATGTTGTTCATTATATTCTACAAATGAGTGAGATCATGTGATATTTATCTTTCTCTGACTGGCTT
>NW_005353753.1:1944406-1949874 GCF_000412655.1 Myotis brandtii
TATTGAATTTATTGGGGTGACATTGGTTAATAAAATTATATAGGTCTCAGGAGTACAATTCTATGATACATCATCTGTATATTGTATTGTGTGTTCTCCACTCCAAGTAGGCTCCTATCACCATTTACCCCTGATATACCCTCTTCTCCCTCCCCCAACCCCCTTTCCCTCTGGTAATCACCATATATCCATACTGTTTTCTGTATCTATGAAGTTGTTTTGTTTTGTTTTTCTTAATTCCTTCACCGTTTTCACCTAGACCTGCAACCCCCTCCCCTCTGGTAGCTGTTATTCTGTTTCTATTTTGTTTGTTACTTTATTTTGTTCATTAGATTTCACATAAAAAATGAAATCATATGGTACTTGTCTTTCTCTGACTGGCTTATTTCACTTAGCATAATGCTCTCCAGGTCCATTTATGCTGTACTAAAACGTAAGACTTCCTTCTTTTTTACAACAGAGTAGTATTCCATTGTGTAAATATGTCACTTTTTTTTACCCACTCATCTCTTATTGGGCACTTGGGCTGCTTCCAAATCTTGGCTATCCTATATAATAAAAGCCTAATATGCAAATATACTGAATGGTGGAACGACTGGTTGGCAGAGGGTGGGGCCGGCGAGTGGTCAGTGCCAGGCCGGCCAATGCGGGTGCCAGCAGGAAGAGGGAGGGGATGGCGATCAGGAGGATGGCGCTGGCCAGTGATCGGTGCAGTCCCCCTGATCACTGTCCCCCTAATTGCCATCCCCTCCCTCTGCCTGCTGGCATTCACTGGCTGGCGTCATCCCCCAATCGGCCTGCCAGTCGCCTACCGCAGAGGGAGGCCACCAGCAGTGGCAGCGGGGCAATGGGGGGTGTGGCTGGAGCTGCCCACTGGTGGTCAGGGCGTTCCCACAGGAATGTCCGCGGGGAGTGGGCCTAAGCCATCAGTTAGACATCCTCTGAGGGCTCCTGAACTGTGAGAGGGTGCAGGCCGGGCTGAGGGACCCCCACTCCGAGTGCATGAATTTTCGTGCACCGGGCCTCTAGTTGTAAGTAATGCTGCAATGAATGTAGGGGTGCATATATTCTTTTGAATTAGTATTTTGGGTTTCTTCGGATATATTCCCAGAAGTGGAATCGCTGAGTCAAAAGGCAGTTTCATTTCTTATTTTTTGAAGTAACTCCATACTGCTTTCCATAGTGGCTACACCAGTTTGCATTCCACCAACAGTGTACTAGGGTTTCATTTTCTCCACATGCTGGACAACACTTGTTGTTTGTTGGTTTATTGATGGTAGCTATTCTGACAGGTCTGAGGTGATATGTTGTTGTGGTTTTTGTTTGTTTTTTGTTTTTCAATTTACCTTTCTTGGTGAAAGTATTACAGATGTCCCTCTTTTTTTCCCCATTGACCGCCCCCGCCTCTGCACCCACCCTCTCCCAGGCCTTCAACACACTATTGTCTGTGACCATGGGTTATGCACATATGCATATAAATTCTTTGGTTAATCTCTCCTCCCATCTTCCCTCTGAGATTCGTCAGTTTGTTCCATGCTTCTATGTCTCTGGATCTATTTTGTTCATCAGGTTATTTTGTTCATTAGATTCCACATATGAGTGCGATCATGTGATTTTAATTTGCATTTCTCTGATGATTAGTGAAGTTGAGCATCCTTTGTATATCTATTGGCCATGTGTATATCCTTTTTGGAGAAATGTTTGTTCAGGTCGTTTGCCCATTTTTTTAATTGGGTTGTTTATTTTGTTGGTGTTGAGTTTTATAACTTTTTTATAAATTTTGGATATTAACCCCTTATAAGATGTATCATTTAAGCCACTGTTTTCTTGTTGATTTTCTGTCTGGAAGATCTATCCATTAATGTCCATGGGGTGTTAAAATCCCATGCTATGACTTTATTGCTGTCAGTCTCTCCCTTTATGTCCATCAGATATGCTTTATATATTGAGATGCTCTTATTTTGGATGCACAACTGTTTAAAAGGGTCATATTCTCTTGTTGGATCAATCCCTTTGTTATGATGTAGTATCCTTCTTTGTCTCTTACTGTAGCCTTTGTTTTAAAGTGTACGGTGTGTTTTAGTTGGATTATTTTATGTAATATTCCCAACATTTTGAGATAGGCTCTTTGTTACCTATTTTTCTGAATAAAATTAATTCAGTCAACATCGCACTGGTAGAAATGAACTGAGTTGGGACTTGAATGCAGGCAGTCAAAAGCCAGTATTTTTATGGAAACCACCAGACTATTTAGCATTATGGGTGGCATTGCTGGGGCCTTTTATTGTCTACTATTGTATATTTTGGTATTGTTTAAATTTGTGTAATGAAATTCTATTACTTATATTATTTTTAAAACAGAAGAAACATACACACACACATAAGACTTCAAAAGATGAAGCCTAGCCCTAGCCAGTTTGGCTCAGTGGATAGAGTATCGGCCTGAGGACTTAAGGGTCCTGGGTTCGATTCCTGTCAGGGACTCATACCTTGGTCTTGGTCAGGGCTCGTGCAGGAGGCAACCAGTCGATATGTTTCTTCCACATTGATATTTCTCTCTGTCTTTCCCTCTCTCTAAAAATCAATAGAAAAATATCCTTGGGTGAGGATTAAAAAAAAAAAAAAGATGAAGCCTACAAAAAATAAATACAATAAAAATAATTTTAAAGTGAAAACCAACAAATGGGACTATAGCAAATTAAATTTTTTTTTGGCATAGCAAAGGAAACCATCAACAAAACAAAAAGACAACTTACTAAATGGGAGAACATATTTTACAATGATACATCTGATAAGGAGTTAATATTCGAATTTAAAAAGAACTCATAGTACTTAATATCAAAAAACCCCCAAACAATTCAAATAAAATATGGGCAGAGGACATAAATAGACACTTCTCCAAAGAGGCCAAACAGTTGGTCATAGACATATTAAAAGATGCTCACTGTCACTAATCATCAGAGAAATGCAAATTAAAACCACAATGAGCTATCACCTCACACCTCTCAGAATGGCTATCATCAATAAATCCACCAACGACAAGTGTTGACGAGGATGTGGAAAAAAAGGAATGCAGACTGGTAGAGCCACTGTGGAAAACAGTATGGAATTTCCTCAAAAAATTAAAAATGAAGGTGCCTTATGACCCAACAATTCCACTTTTGGGTATATATCTGAAGAAACTCAATACACTAATTCAAAAGAATATATGCACCCCTATGCTCACTGCTGCGTTATTTACAATAGCCAAGAAATGGAAGCAACTCAAGTACCCATCAATAGATGAATGGATAAAAAAATGGTGGTACATATGTACAATAGAATATTACTCAGTCATAAAAATATTAAATCTTACCATTTGCCACAGCATGGATGGAGCTAGAGGATATTATGCTCAGTGAAATAAGTCAGTCAGTGAAAGATAAATACCATATGATTTCATTTATATATGGAATCTAAAGAACAAAATCAAGTAAGAAACAAAATAGAAACAGACTCATAGACACAGAGAGCAGACTGGTGATTGCCAAGAGGGGAGGTATGTTGGGGGACTGGGAGAAAGGTGAAGGGATTAAGAGGTACAGATTGGTAGTTACAAAATAGTCATGGGGATGCAAATTACAGCATAGGAAATATAGTTAATAATATTGTGATAAATATGTATAATACCCATTGGGTACTGGAAATATGGGTGGGGAAACACTATGTAAAGTATATGATTGTCTAACCACTATTATGTACACCTGAAACTAATACAAAATAATATTTAAAGTAAAAAAATGTGAGAATTAACTTTAAAATCTATATCCAACATTTAAAAAAATATTTTTATTGATTTCAGAGAGGAAGGGAGAGGGAGAGAGAGAGATAGAAACATCAATGATGAGAGAGAATCATTGATTGGCTGCCTCCTGCATGCCCCCTACTGGAGATTGAGCCCAACCCAGGCATGTGCCCTTGACTGGAATCAAACCTGGGACTCTCCAGTCCACAAGCTGATGCTCTATCCACTGAGCCAAACCTACTAAAACTCCATATCCAACATTTTACAATACATGTATAAGAAAATGTTTTTATTTTAGACATGGGCAAAGGGGGCTGTCTGTCCATGTATAAGCTTAACTGGAGTTTTCTTTGCTATCAAATGTATGCAGAATTGCCAACTATAAATTATAGTAACATTGGGCAATATAATCAATTTTAAATTGCTGTTCAGTTTTATAGAAGAAATATTTAGTATTAACATTTAAAATGTTAACAAATGCCATTTATTTTTCAGAAATGGGCAAAATTATTTTTTTACATGTCCAGTTAGATTTTCTTGTCTGATAAGTGATGCTCTATGTTGTATCAAAGGTAACACATTATTCTAAAACCTAAATTGCATATTTGTTAAAATTATGTTCCATTTTATTATCTTTGTTCTAGATTCTAATTTATAAAAGTATATAGTAAGATATTTCATGTTTAGGCTAATCACTTTTTAATGTTTTTTTTCTGCAAGTAGCAATGAGTAATACCTCATTTTATTTCCTTTGTTTTATAAATTTATTGTTTTTCCAGATACCTGGCTCTTGCTAGTGGATTAGCAAATGGGAGATTTTAGAAATGAGAGTAGGAGACCATCCTTCCTCTCCTCCCTCTTTAATCCTTAGTTTCAGATAGTACATGCTTTGGGGTATGTCTTTGCACAAACTTTTTTTCAATTCTCTGTTGTGTGAGAGGAAATAAGAATATATGTTGGAAAATGAGATTTCCTTAAGGAAATTTTATTTTAAAATTCCAGTAAGAGCACATTTCTCCCATTATTGGATGATAAATACACAGGGAGGCAATCTCTGGCTCGTCCTCTGATTCCTTCTCAGGGTTCCCTAGAGCAAAGCCGAATACCTGGTCTGCTCTTCGCATCACCTTACCTGGCTCCCCAAACGTCCTTGGCTGCTCTCACCAGAACGATGGTATGTCTGGGACCGCTCAGGGGAAGCTGTTAGGTGCAGCTGCACTCCCCTCCAGTGCTGGCCACTGCTCAGCTCCCCTGAAGGGAATATTCATACATGGCCATTCAGTGGTGTAACTGTGCGCTTCTGCCAGCAGCCTGGGCCAGGGGCCAAAGGAGAGGAAGGAGCGGGGAGAGTCTCCTTTACCACCAGACATACTTCTCTGTCCCGAGGGCCTAAAGAGAACTCAGTTCATCCCATAGTGTTATGAATGAAAAATCAGAGTGGCAGGTCGGAGCTGATCGTTAATAAAGGAACATGCTCTTCTGAAAAAAATATGGTACTGGTAATTTTTTTGTTGTTAAATCTTTATTGTTCAGATTATTACAGTTGTTCCTCTTTTCCCCCCCCATAGCTCCCCTCCACCCGGTTCCCACCCCACCCTCTGCCCTTACCCCCCTCAACTGTCCTCATCCATAGGGGTACGATTTTTGTCCAGTCTCTTCCCGCCCCCCCCCCCCTCCTTTCCCC
>NW_005353753.1:1951434-1962193 GCF_000412655.1 Myotis brandtii
GGAATCAACAGGGCGGAGCAAGCAGCTATGGCTGCTCCTCAGTCCTACCCTAAGAGGCCCGGCTTCTCAGTGTCCCGGTAATCGCTGCAAGTACCTCTGAGAGAAAGCCGCCCTCGAGTTCCTACCGATGCCAGACAGTCCAATTTCTCCTGTATGAATCTGGGTCCCCAGAGACTCGCCCGGAACTTGAATTCAGAGCAGTCAGGAGCTTGAGACTCCCTCCCGATTGAAAAAGACAACCGTGTCCTCAGTTTCCAGCCCTTTCCACATGCACCCAGTCCTCAGCTGCCAGCCCTTTCCGCGTGAGCCTTCGTACCTCTGCACTTTACTTCTGCACCTCCTCTGAGTCTCAGTGTGCTTTTCTCTTTCCTTCTAGTTGTAGAATTTCCACTCAGCCAGCCTTCCTGTGGTTCTGGATGATGTCCGTTTTGTCTTTTAGTTGTATTTTTGAAGTGGTTGTGCAAGGCAGCAATTTCCGGTGTTTACCTATGCTGCCATCTTGGTTTCTCCTCCACACACACTAATCTTGTTTAATTTAAAAGCAGCTCCCAAGGCTGCCTGGTCAGTCTGCACCCCTACCCCCAAGACAAAGTGCACTTGTTCTTTTGCAATATTTGGTTTCTGCTATAAAGTTAGACCGTTTCTTCCTGGCCTCCTGTGGCCTGCAGGAAGAAAAATCTGTCACTGTTCAATTTCTCAGTTTGTTTTTAGCACCTTCCAAAGCCCCCATTTCATTCCTTACAATGACCACTTCCTCTACCCTTTGTGTCCTTCCATCTTCTTTTTAAACTCCAACCACCTCTGGTACTGGTAATTTGTGATAAAGGTTAGAGCTCTAGTGAAATAAAGGCGATGCCCACGTATTTGTTATGTCAGGCAAGTGGACATTAGGCAGACAGTTTATCTTTGAGTCTGGGGAAGTGTTAGCATTTCTCTCAAAGGCTGAGTCATCTTTTCAGTCCTGATCATGAATTGAGACATTCCTTGCTTGCCCTGGCATCACCATTTAGCTTGTCCAGGAGACCAGGAAAATGGTCCATTACCAAATTCTTCCCTTGACAAGAGAAAACAAGCTGGTAATTGCACTGGAGGAATGATTTTCATCTCTCACCTCCCTTCTCATTTCCCTCTTGTCCTTTCTGCCTATTCCACGGGCTCTGGTCCATGCTCACATTTAGGGTGAGTGCCCTGGGCCATGGGCAGACAGGGAGAATCACACTTGTGTGGGACAGGATCCTACAAATCCCAGCATGCGTTCTTTCAAGTCAACTCAGCCCCAAAACAATCAGCTGGGGAGGGGATGGGGCTTTAATTTCTTCAATATTTAAATAATGACTTGCGCCACCCCACCTTTTGGAAACAAATTTTAAAAACATAATAACAAATCTAGCACCATCCTCCACCACCCCAGAGGCTTAGAATGGAGGTGGGGAATGGTTTTCCAAGTCAACTTCTGTGTGCCCTAGAGAAAATAAAGAGCCAACATGCTAATTTGAAGCCACGAGGCATGTCAAGATATGTAATGTGAAAGAAGGCAATGAATCTTGGCATATTTAAGAAATATTTTATGCTACATCTTTCTATTAAACAAACTTCACAGATGAAGCAGATGAATGTGAGTTTCTGAGGCAAGTGAAGCCTGTCATAAGACCCCTGACACTTTCCCCTACCCCTGGATAGATCCTTCTGTATCTTGGAAGAATGCTGGGGTACCTCGCCTAGCTGGAGGTCATTCCCTTTTTAGGGGGTAGAGGGAGGCCAATGAGGTTCTGAGGTCAGCCTGAAGTTTCGGGCCTTTTTAGGGTAGTATAAAGAAAAACCCAGTCTTTCTCATGTACTCTTAATACTTCTGACACCAGATGTGTGGACTTTTTCATACCAATCAATTCTTCAATTCTCAGTAGACACTGACTGGGTATCTTATCAATTTAACTCAACTCCGACACTATCCACCAGTAGATAGCATCAGATCCCACAGGCTAAGGTTTCACAAGACTGTTTCCACTTCAGATGCCAATCACAACCAGCCTTCCCATGAACCCCTCCTCAGGTTTGGTAATTTGCTAGAATGGCTCACAGAACCCTGAGAAATATTTACTGATTTATTACAACAGCATACAAACCAGGAACAACCAGATGGAAGAGATGTATAGGGCAAGTATGGCAGAAGGGGCGCAGAGCTTCTATGCCCTCCTAGGACACACCACTCTCCCAGCACCTCCACGTGTTCACCAATCTAAAAGCTTATCAAATCTTGTTATTCAAGAGTTTTCATAGAGCTGAATCTCCAGCCTAATCGACCCCAAGCTTGTGGTGCAAAACCAAGTTCTCCCACAGACTAGAGAATGCCAGTCATATCCGATGTGTTGTAGATGTCTCTGTCATGTTTATCTTATATCTCTATCTCCAATCCCATGCAATGATGTGGTCTCCTGTGCCTAAAGAAAATACTTGAAGACCTAATAGAAATTAGACTGACTTGGTTTATTTAGAAAGCTTTATAGAAATCAGACCTCAAGTTTAGAAAAAAAATGAATGACAGCATTCAACAATGGCTTCAAGAATACTCATCCCACACGAACGAGTACACGATCTAGTATTCCTCACTATGGGAATTTAGTTAATTTGCTAGGACTGACATAGCAAAATACCAGGCTGGGTGTCTTAAATAACAGAAGCTATTTTTATTATAGTTTTGGAAGCCAGAAGTCCAAGATGAAGGTTTGGCGAGGTTGGTTTCCTCTGAGGCCTCTCTCCGTGGCTGGCAGATAGATTGCCTTCTTGCTGTATTCTCACATGATCTATCTTTCTTCTGTGCCTCTGTGCATGCACATCCCTGGTGTCTCTGTATATTCTAATCTCCTCCTCTTAGAAGAACATCAGTCAGATTAGGACCCATTCTAATGACCTCATTGAATTTAGTTACCTCTTTTAAGGCCCTGTTTCCAAATACAGCCACATTCTGAGGAAGTGGAGTTCAGGGCTTCAGCAAATGAATTTGGGAGAAGCACAGTTCAGCTCATAACAGGAATAATGTCCTTTTGTTTCTCATTTAGAACACCCAAGCAGTAGTTGCTTTAGACCCAGCCTTTTCTTTTGAAAGGCAAGATGGCATTTTTTGGAAGGAGCGTGAACTTTGAAATTAGACTGCTAATGGCGCAAATCCTGATTTGATAACTTACTCCTATTTTCACTTGGGGCTCTCTGGGCCTCAATTTCCCCATTTGTAAAATCTGTGTAATATATCCCTGGGGATACAATGAAATAATCTGCATGAAGTGCCCGTGGCAACTATGTGGGCAGTAAATTAGTTCTACTTCCTTCTCTTCAAGGCTGTGTGAAGGTTTCTGTTACTTACAAGGGGAGACATTCTTCCCTGGTTCCTCTATTGGGATTCAATACCCTTCCCAAAGGAAAAGAAAATGGCCAAGGAGGTAGTTGCAAGTACTTGAAATGCTACTCCTAAGTATACCATGGATTACTTAGGCTTTTGTGGGTTGGACTGGAAATTAATAATCACTTAGAGTCTTTTATGTTAGGGAATGACATTCAATTTGGGAACAGGAAATAAGATATCAAGGGCTACTGCTTGCTGCCACAAGCTGCAAGAGTTGTGTAGGGAATTAAGGACCCAACTAAATGGTTACTGAATAAACTAGTACCTAAAAGCCATTCATGAGGATGGAACAGCTACAGCTCAGTAGGCTTCAAAGAAATCCACGTTTGGGGCTACAAGACAACTTTCAAGTTGAATCTATTAGTGAATCTAGGGCTTGTGGTACATTGCTCAGCAGAACTACTTGCAATTGTAAGCCCTTAGAATTTGTTATCAGAGTAAGGCAGGCAAGGGTAAGATCTGTATAGCAGTCTGCCATTTGAGGGCAACTAATAAGCATTTTCTGAGCATAATTATTGCTCACACACTTGGCCGATTTACCTCCTCATAGAAATAAGAGACTGAATAACATATAATTTATAGTTTATCACCATGTTTCTTTGACTTTCCAATCATTTCTAGAAAACATTTATGATGATACCTCTTTTTTTGTTATTGTTATCATAATGATTGACAGTGGAGCAGAATGAAGAAATATGAAGAAATAAAGTTAAGTAGAGAACTCAAACACACTGTCTACTAGTAATTTTCCACTACTTAAGAGAAAATGTCACTTTTCTCCCAAACAGCCCAATCTTACTCTTATCACCAATGTACATAACATGATTGATATTGCATATCTGCTACGTAAACATTGCTTTAATATTTTTCATTACTTTTGCCCAAATGACCCCGAGTAAATGTAGTATCTGGCACAAGGTGCTAGAGTTGTGGAATGGTTTCAAAGCCGGTGGCTTTGTTGCACAACATGAAACTCTCAGAACTTTGGCAGAGCTGGAGGTTTCTTTTTTCTTTCTTAAAAAGATTTTATTGGATATTTCACCTTTGTTGTCCATGAAGCTCTATTGCTTAGTAACCAGACACTAAGGGCTAAAGGGAACCAAACAAATGAGATACTTTTAACTAATTGGGAATGGTAAATGGTTTACATATGAAGAGTGCCCAGTAGTTGGCAAGCTATTTTCATACACACACACACACACACACACACACACACCATTTTAAGTAGAAATAGAATTCATTTTGGCAGAAATGGAATCTTCTAAAAAAAAGAGGGGGCTATTATCCCATAATTATTTTTCTTTTAAAAAAATATATTTTATTGATTTTTTTACAGAGAGGAAGGGAGAGGAATAGAGAGCCAGAAACATTGATGAGAGAGAAACATCGGTCAGCTGCCTCCTGCACAGCCCCTACTGGGGATGTGCCCGTAACCAAGGTACATGTCCTTGACTGGAATTGAACCTGGGACCCTTCAGTCCGCAGGCCGACGCTCTATCCACTGAGCCACACCGGCCAGGGCCCATGATTATTTTTCTATAAATGCCTTCATATTAACTGATATTAATGTTTGGTGAGAATTTTTAAACCATCTGAGTCACAGTTGTATTTTCATTCAGTGAAGGGATGCTATCTGCTCTCTCCCTACTAAGTCAAGTAAATTTCAAGGATGTTTAGATTTCCATGTGATACCACATAGACCCGAAGTACAGTTTTTTGGTTTTTGTTTTGTTTTTTGTTTTGTTTGTTTTTTTTTAGTGGAAAATTAAATGGAGGAAAGTTTTGACAACTCTTTAACAGTTCTATTATAAAATAACTGTTATTTCACTTTCTTCATGTCAAAAACAGAGGAGTATAATAATTGAATGATCCTAGCTCACATAAACCAGTTGATGGGGTTTTCCTATGCTTACAAAGTATTTTTTAAAATATTTTTTCAAATAATTAAAATTTAAAAATAAAAGATTAATGGATTATTTAAAGACATCTCTCAAATGTTGATCCATAATGCTCACAATGCAATCATCAGTTCTTGTGGAAAAATACACTAAGAGTATATGTAAAATATTGGGCATAAATACCAATGGTTGGAAAGCTAAATAGAATATGCAAACACAGGAAATAATTGACAGTTATTTTTATCTCCATCAACATCATCATCTATCATTATTGGTCCTGTTGAGCAGGACTCTTCAACAGAAACTTTCTCCCTATAAAAATTTCCTCAAAAACTCATAAAACCTCTAGCAGTGTAGTTTTCTTTATTAATGGAGACAAAAGGGTTTATTAGATAAATTGAGAAAGAATTTGAATGAGAGGCAATGTATTAACTGTTATGGTAGAGCTGAAATACAATTTGAATAAGGAATCCCAATGCCTGGTTTCTAGATCTGACTTTGCCACTTGAAAGTTATTTGATCTCAAGTAAATAATTTAAACCCTTCTCAACCCTACCCAGGGCCTTGGTTTTTATATTTGTAAAATGGAAGCTTTGTTCTGGTTACTTCATAACATACTTCTAGCATCGATGAGATCATGCATGTGAAATACTCTCAATATTTTCAAATGTTATGAAAACATAAGTGGTTGTTATTATGTTTTTTTTTTAAAAAAATTTGTTTTATTGCTTAAAGTATTACAAAGAGTATTACATATGTCTCCTCCCCTCCACCCCCCTTGACATTCCCCCGGCCTCCCTTCCCACCCAGTGTCTTATGTCCATTGGTTATGCTTATATGCATGCACACAAGTGTTATTATGTTTTGAGTGGAGGTAAAAAGCTTTGCAACTTGCTTAGAAAACCAGAGTTTAAGTTTTCATTCTTCCACTTACTAACTAGGAGGACTTGAGCATATTATTGGAACTTTTCCCCCATACCTCTGAAAAAGGGGTAAAATACCTACTTCACATATACAATATATAAAGTCTTTATAAAATCCAAGGTAGTTTAGTTTTCTTCCTGTATAGAGACAAATCTGTCACAAATACAATTAGATAAAGCAGGAAAGAATTGGTGTAAGAGGTAATATACAAGATGTTAGTGTTTTTTTTAAACTGTAAAAAGAATTAAAAGGAAGTGTTTTTAAATTATAAAGCTCTTTGCACATGATCAGTCTACTTGCTGATAGCACTTGCATTTGTCTATAGAATGAACTAGTGGTGAGACTGGCCTAGAAAAAGCATCTGCAGAGGACTTGACCAGGAACTGAGCAAATATGCATAATCCTTCTCCATGAGCAGGAAGAGTGAGCCAGGGGATTAACTAGAGGGTCACCAGCTCCCTTTGGTTCTGCTTCTGGGACCCTCTATTGAAATTCAGGCAGAAAGATCTAGGATTTTTTTTTTTGGTATGCAAGTGTCAAATCTAGGTCATTAAGAAATGATTTCTAAAACAATGAACATATAAGTAAAATCTTAACCTTTCATTTTTTTCTTTTACTAAATCAGACTTTAAGAACATATAAAAGTGACATATGAAATAGAATATTCAGTTTTTGAGAATAAAAGTAAACATAGTTTTAAAATCTAATTATTAATATGTCATTGCTAATATCTCACATTGACTTTTGACATTAGCAAATCATTGCTAATATTGCTTTGGCATCATTGAGTGGCATCATTCACAGGGAGTGTGTGTCAGATATATTGGAGCAGCTCCCTGCATTTGCACTGGTTTCAGAGTTACAAAAGCTCCAGTGCTTTTGTAGTTTTCCACAGAAAGTAGACTATTTAGTTTTCCACAGAAAGTAGACCCCATAGCTCTCCAGTTCTGTATTCTTCCTATTTCAGCTCTTTAAATTAATTTTGCTGCCATCAACGAGCCCATTTGGCTTTTGTTATGTTTTAATAAACATTGTTCTGTTTGGCAGTAGACAGCAGGCAAAGCGTCAGAAGACCTTCCACCAGATAGCCTTTTATGGTTGTGAAAATACTACTGCTATTGCCCCTTTTCTGTTTTCTTCCTCTGTGCAGTTCTGACAAAAAAATTACTAAAGTGAGAGCAGAATTACCAAGAACCCAAGATGCAAAGGAGGTCCTATCTCTGAAACTCAGGGCAGAAAAGGATGGAAGATGTCAGGGATGTTAGTCATAGCAAATTTTCCTACTTGCTGGCCATAATTCAACCACTGCAGTGTGCTCAGTGTACCTGCACACCGTCCAGCAGAGACGCACCTGATCTGAGGTTCTGTGGTACCTATCATGATCACAGATTGACATTTCTAATGGCCAGAGAAGAACAAATACTTTTTTTTGGTATGTTGAATAATGAATGAATGAATGAATGGGTGGATGGATGGATGGATGGATGGATGGATGAATGGATGGATGAATAAGTAAATATATAATAAATTCCAGATAGCATTAATACTTCTGGCTGGGAAATATACTTCCATATCAGTCACTAGTTAAGGATATATATTTATTTTTTTAGCTTATTAAGAGTCCTCAACAACCATGTCCCATCTTTTGGTAGTAGCACTTAAACTTTCATAATTTTTTTTAGCTTATTAATAGTCCTCAACAACCATGCCCCATCTTTTGGTAGTAGCACTTAAACTTTCATAATTTAAGTACATGATCCATTTTCAGTAAATTTTTGTATAAGGTGTGAAGTTTAGGTCAAGTTTCATTTTTTTCTACCTATCAATATCCAATTGTTCCAGGATCATTTGTTGAAAAGGCTACGTATCATTCATTGAATTTCTTCATGGGTAGAAGTGGAATTCATAGTGTTCCATTTTAATATGCATATTTTCCTATTTCTTCAATGCAGGGAATTTTTTCTCATTATGCCTTTGAATATTGTTTATTCTATTTTTCATTAGAGAAATACATAATACCAATTTATTATATTTTCTTCAATGTGCAGGTAGTTCAATTAGTGTAATATCATTCCTTTACTTAATCTATCCCAGAGAGCAATCAATGATACACCTGAGCTCTACATTTTGGATAAATAATTTACACTTGCTGGGCTTGGTTCCTACTCCTTTTCTTATGGGGAATAAAAGCTTGAAGGAAGCAAGAACCAAGAAGCAGGATAGCTTCTGCTTCCTATGCAGGAATTCTTGCTGGTTCAGGCCATCCACCTCCCACCATGAAGAGCACAGCTCTCATCAGTACTGCCTGTGTCTGAATAAAAACGTCAGCCTAATTCTAGGGTTCAGTTAGCAGGCACCTTTAGCTGTTACACTAACTTGCATCCTTTATCAACCTAGTTTTGCCTTTATCAACCATAAAGGTGATATTTGGGTTGCCCAGATGCTGCTATGTCTTCTTTATCAATTTTTTTGAATAATCTCAGCTAAAGAAAGGGGTGCTATTTATTAAGGCCTTTTAAAAGTCCTTGCATTTGGAGTATAGGTCAGAAATATTGCTAGATATAACAGAGAATAAAATTTGCAGATAAAAATTATACACCAATAAGCTTTTGGCATGGCTTTGGACTTCAATTCTATGTGTGTGTAGATCGTTTTGAGCTTGGTGCTTTGTAGAAGTTTATATTGCATTAGCTTTCTATTGCTACTGTTTTTAGGCCTGTGATATTTGACTTAATCTCAGGCTGCTATAACAAAATACTATAGACTGGGGGGATTAAATAACAAACATCTATTTTTCATAGTTCTGGAGAATGGGAAGTCCAAGATCAAGGTGCCATCAGATTCAATTCTTGGTGAGGACCCTTTTCCTGGCTCACCTATCACTGCCCTGTCACTGTATGCACACCTGGCAGAGAGCAGAAGCTCTGGTATCCCTTTCTTGAAGGGCATTAATCCCATCACAAGCACTCCACCCTCATGACTTTACATTTAAGTCTAATTAACTCCCTAAGACCCCACCTCCTACTACATCACATTGGGGGTCAGGGCTTCAACATCTGAATTTTGGGGGACACAAACATTCAGCCTATGATAGTCTATAACCATAGTTTATGGGGGCTTGATGCACAAGTAAGTGATAGTTTCTATAGATTCAAGGAACATTTTAGGATTTTTAAAAACCTACCCATGGGCTGTTGGCTTCCTTATCAGTGAGTGTATAGAGATATCTTAGGTGCCAACTGTGTACAGGGCTATGAGACCATTAAAGGAGCTTATGGGAGCCAGAGTTTCTTGACAAGAGCACACAGAGGCACATAGTGCCCTAACACCAGTGCAGAGATCCCAGCAGGTAGGCTGCGAACTGTCATCATCAAATATTAACCACATAGGTAGCCAGAGCCACACCTGTGATAAGATTTCAGGAAAGGTTTTAGAGTGCAGATGAATATAGCTTTTTATGCAAACTTAGCTTTTCCTAAGCACATTTTCTGATAGATTAATTGTACTATTAAGGATGATTTTCCCAGTTAAATGTGGAGACAAGATGAAACTTCTTTTTTTATGCCTAAAGTATTAATAACCCATTAATTAATCAGTTAATTAATGCATGAATTTCACCAATGGCCCCTATTTTTCACACCATTTGTATCCATGCCCTGTTATACCATTCTCCCATACTAATTCTGGGCTTGTTCACATGACTTTTATGGCCAGTAGAACTGTAACAGACAGGATACAAGCAGAGATTTGAAAAAGTACTTGAGTGATTCTACTTCTTCTCTTGCAATCCATAAAGGCAATGGGTTACAAGAGAGGAAGTAGAAGTAGACATACCTTTGTAGTTTGTTGAAGGATAAGATACCACAGGAAACAGATGTAAGCTATCTCAATGATGCTAGCCTAGATCACCTGACCTATTCTTTCCATTGACCACAAACATATGGAGGAATCCAAATGAGAGCAGCAAAACCCAGCCCAGGGCAACAGTCCAGCTGACATTTAGACATATGTAGAAATAATAAGTAGTTGATGTTGGAAGTCTCAACATTTTAAGATGATTTGTTACACAGCAATAACGAATTGATAACAAGAATCACATTTCCAAAAATAGAGAAAAGAGGTTCTTTAGAGGCCTCTTAGGCATTTTGACCATTCCTCTACTTACAAATCGCTGCACTTGACTTCAAGGTAGCTGAGATTTTGGGTTGATATTCTGACTTTCAGGCTAAGTAGTTAGTGCTACACAGACAGACTCAAATTCAGCTGAATCTTCCTGATAAGAGTAAAGGGGGGAAAGCTTATTTGAGAAAAAGATGTAAAGAAATGCTTCTCAGAGTCTGAGACATTGCATGGATATTGTTCTTTGTTAGGTCTCTGAGGGTTTAGTCTTTTTTAAAAAATTGTTTTATTGCTTAAAGTATTACAAAGAGTATTATATATGTCTCCTTTTTTTTCTCCCCTTGACCTTCCCCTAGCCTCCCATATCCCCCAGTGTCTTGTGTCCATTGGTTATGCTTATATGCATGCATACAAGTCCTTC
>NW_005353753.1:1962943-2011148 GCF_000412655.1 Myotis brandtii
AGTGGGCTTTCTTGTTGTTTTGTTGATGGTTTCTTTTGCTGTGCAGAAGCTTTTTATTTTGATGTAGTCCCATTTGTTTATTTTCTCTTTAGTTTCCAATGCCCGAGGAGCTGTATCGGTGAAGAAATTGCTTCGGCATATGTCTGAGATTTTGTGGCCTTCGGATTCCTCTAGTATTTTTATGGTTTGAGGGTTTAGTCTTAAGAAATATCAATGGCTGCTTCAGATTAGGAATCTATTAAAGATGATTTTTCCAGTTAAATGGGGAGACAAGAAGAAATTCCTCTTTTTAATGCTTAAGTCACTCTAGAACAAAACCCATTGAAGTATGGGGCTAAAATGCTTTGTCATAAGAATTTGTTAATGTTATCTCACCAGATAGAATTAATTATTTCAACACCAGTGTGAATAAAAAAATCAAGAAATGTTTTTTTCTTTTTAAAAAATTTATCTTTATTGGTAAAAGTAATGCAGATGGACTCTCCCCTCCCCCCCCAATTGACCCCTTCTAGCCTGCCCCTTCCCCCAACCCAGGCCTTCACCTCACTATTGTCTGTGTTCATAGGTTATGTATATATCCATATAAATTCTTTGGTTAATTTCATCCCACTCACTCCCCAAGAAATTTTGAGTCTTCTTGAAGGGGGGGAAAAAGCACTTTGAACAGACCAGGTGACTGCAAACTTCTAATCTTTGCATGAAAGCAACATATTTGTCAGAATGGATCAGATTATGCCGCAGTAACAAAAAACCCAATCTCAGAGGCTATTAATAAAGCAAAATAACACAACTATATCTTTCACTTGCCATGTACCCCACATGGATTGGAGGGCTCTGCTCATTGCCATCTTTCAGGGACACAGGCCACTAGATGTGCCATCCCTACACATGCTTCCGTAATCATCAAGGCAAAAAAGCAAAATGGGAATATGGTTAGTTGCATATTGACTCTTAAAACTACCACATGGAAGAAACATATGGCATTTCTATTCACATTTTACTGGTCTAAGCAAGTCATATAGGAGAGGGAAATAGAATCCATCTGTTTGCCTGGAAGGAGAGGGGAGCAGAACATACCCTAATATCTTCCACAGTTGTTCTGTGCAACAAAATATTTGGTTCAGTCTTCTTTTTATGTGCAAAATACATTTACTCCCACCCCGAGGAAAACAGCCAAAAAGCTCAATGGAATAATGGCACCAAAAGCAAAGTCTAGTATATCTAGTGATGTGCTGTAGTCTCCACAGCAGCCCTAGAAATGTTTTTTATTTTTATTTTTTTAATCTAGAGACTTTAGGGCTAATGTGGTAAGTTTTCTTCCCTTTACACTTCCGATGATATTGGGAGAGGATAACTGCAATAAACTCTTCTATTCAGAAAGGGCACAATTGGGAGACATACAGGAGAACAATTCTAAAATCCCACTAGGTAGACATGTCGAGAGCCCTTTCACCAAGAGTGTGCACTCGTCCTCAAATAATGTATGACCAATTAGAGCAGTGGTTCTCAACCTTCCTAATGCCGAGACCCTTTAATACAGTTCCTCATGTTGTGGTGACCCCCAACCATAAAATTATTTTTGTTGCTACTTCATAACTGTAATTTTGCTACTGTTATGAATCATATTGTAAATATCTGATATGCAGGATGTATTTTCATTGTTACAAATTGAACATAATTAAAGCATAATGATTAATCAAAAAAAACAATATGTAATTATATATGTGTTTTTCGATGGTCTTAGGTGACCCCTGTGAAAGGGTCGTTCGACCCCCAAAGGAGTCGCGACCCACAGGTTGAGAACCGCTGAGTTAGAGTAACACAGCCTTTGTCCACCTCTTCACTCACTATTCCAAGAAGTTAGAATGACATATCATTGATAACTTTGGAGAATCTTTCTTTTGTGTGTTTGTGCTTATTTTTACATTAAATTTATTGGGGTGACATTGGTTAGTAAGATTGTATAGGTTTCAAGGGCACATTTCTATGATGCATGATCTGAGTATTGCATTGAGTGCCCACCACTCAAAGTCAAATAATCTACACCATATATTTGATCCTCTTTACCTTTTACTATCCACTACCTTCTTCCCTATTGTAACCTATACTGTTGTTTGTATCTATGAGTTTTTGTTTATGCTTTTTTTGTTTGCTGGTTTCAGTTTTATATCCCACATATAAGTGAAATCATATGGTTCTTAACTTTTTCTGACTTATTTCGCTTAGCATAATATTCTTAAGGTCCATCCATGTTGTTGCAATGTCAGTATTTAATCTTTTCTTATGGCTAAGTGGTATTCCACTGTATATATGTGCCATACCTTCTTTATCCAATCATCTTTAAAGGACACTTTGGGTGTTCCTGTGTCGTGTCCATGAGTTGAAGGGCCATGAATAGTGCTACCCAATTGGGGATTCTAATGTTTGCTGTACCACTCTTTCTCATGAGTGAGCAGCCTTTAGGGAGCAGACGTTCACCCCTGCTCACCATTCTCCAACTGACTTGGTACCCTATCCTCCGATCTTTCAGGTGAAATGGTCAGCCCTGGTTCAGCATTGCCTAATGGATAAGGGATGCATGCCAACTGCTGGGATTCAAATAGCAGATCTGTTCAGCTGCACAACCAAGTTACAGTCCTAGACTTTATCAACAATAATGACAATATTTTGATCCCTTATCACTGATGTACTTTATTTCTCACTTTTTTCAGATGGGAATGGTTAAACAGGTTTTTCTCAGAATTCAACAGTTGGGTTTTCTATTTCAGGAATTCTAGCTAGCCTTATGTTGGAATGTCTTTATCATCAATATTTATGTTCTTTTCTCTAATTGCTTTGACCTGTTTGTTTTATTGTATTCATTCATGATTATTTTTTCAGAAATTTTCTTAATGTTGGAAATTATATTTTCAGCATGCTTGTTTTATTTCTGTTTCTACTTTTTAAAGTTATATGGTATACTATTGTTATTTATATTACTAAATTACTTTTTCTGCAGGCTCATCTTTTATGTCATTTTGCTGATAGTTGAGTAAAGTTCAGATATAGAAGAAATTAGTTACTTCTACAGATCTTGAATTAAATAAGGGAAATGAGGGAGATGGAAGAGTAAAGATAACTTCTAGATATCAGGCTTGAATAAATGGGTGGTACTATTCACTGGTATAGATATTTAAGCACAAGAAAAGTATTTTGATTCCAGAAATAAATTTCTTTTGCACATTAGACCTTATTGTTTCCCCAGTAACACCTCAGACCTGAAGAATAATTTTAACAGTGCAGACCTGAGTGAGTTACTTCAGTGGGAAGGAGAGGGACTTAAGAGACATGTAAATGCAGCTTCTCAAGAGAGGATCTATAGAATGTTAGGAAGGAGTGCTTAAAACAGATTGAAAAAGTGACAAAGACTAACTTAATAAATCTTGAAAATTTACCTCAGTTTTTAGAATCCTGAATTTTAGTACAAAGGAAACCATTTTCCTTCTTATAGTCTTTAATTTGTATATAAGATTCCAAACTCCAAGAATTCAGTACTCTCTTTAATATTATAATTTATTCACATGTTAGATTTGTGAACTAATATTAGATTCTAGGAACTATTTATAAAATAGGGAAAATGAATTTCAATTTCCAAAAAGAAGACAATGTATAAGAAAGTCTGCCCAGCCGGTGTGGTTGAACACTGACCTATGAACCAGCAGGTCACAGCTCTATTCCTGGTCAGGGCACATGCCCAGGTTTTGGGCTCGATCCCCAGTAGGGGGTGTGCAAGAGGCAGCTGATTAATGATTCTCATCATTGATATTTCTCTCATATATATATAAGGAAAGTGCCAATTAAATTGCATGGAAAGGTGATATAGGAATTCAGAAAAGGATCAGAGCCAGGCAAGGTAAGAAGGAAAAATAAGATGAAGGCAAATGGAGAAGAGAAAACAGAATATTTCAGGCAGGAACAAAGTAAGAAGGACAGAGTAAAAATTGAGTATGTTTGTGTGTGTATGCACATGTGAGTGGAAAGAAAGAGAGGGAGAAAGAGAGATCACCAAGAACTGAAATAGAGTGCAATATAGGAAGACAAGCCTAACAAGAGAAAGGTTTCATGGGCAGAGTTGGAGAATGATGATAGGCATTATGGGATGTTGATCTTCTGTGAAAAATTTGGCAAAAGACTTCAGACCTACCTTTGTGGATAAATGGGAGACACTGTAGAGTGTTTTAGCAGGAGGCTCATAATAAAGAATTGGTTTTGAACAATTAAACTGGTGGTAGAACAATGTGCAGAGCAGATTGAAGGTGGGGAATATTCAAAGACATGAAGATAGGTATAAAGGCAATGATAGTAATTCGGAGGGAAGGAAAGAAGGACTTAGAAAAAGGGTAGCAATGGGAGGAAAGATGAAGACAAGAGACATTATAAATAGAGAATCACAAACCTGGCATTTATGGTGGTGGCATTTATGGAAATCAATTGCTTAGGGGCAAGGCACAGAAAGTAGTTTAAGGAAAAATACTGACAATTTATTGGCATGCACATACAAACCATGGGTCGAGTAGTATTGAGACTGTCCTTAGGAATATTTGGAACAAGGGTCGATTCTTGGTCTCTGACCTCCACATCTTCCCATATTGAGTCCATCTCCACGAGGTAGAGAGCCTGATCACGATCAGCTGGGGGATGGCTTTCTATTCAGTGTTATTAAAAAATGTGTAACAATATCAATGAAAATTTAAGGAGAAAACAATCACCAATAGTCCTATCATCTTAAGGCAGTTATTAGAATTTTTTACTCATTCTTATAACTTTTTGTAGATTTATACTTTTTATGTGGCTGTAATTTCAATAGCTGTTTTTCATTTCATTAGTAACATAAGCATTTTTTAAAAAAACGTTGCTACCTAGTCTCCATTGTTTTCTTTCTTTTTTAAAAATATGTTTTTATTGACTTTTTAAAAAAATCCTCACCCAAGGATATTTTCCCATTGATTTTAGAGCATGGAAGAGAGAGGGAAAGACAGAGAGAAACATTGATGTGAGAGAAACACATCGATTGGTTGCCTCCTGCACATGCCCTGACCAGAGCCGGGGCAGGGGAGGAGTCTGCAACTGAGGTACATGCCCTTGACGGGAATTGAACCCTTTGGTCTGCAGGCCGATGCTCTATCCACTGAGCAAAACCGGCTAGGGCTATTTTTATTGATTTTTAAAGAGAGAGGAAGAGAGAAGGATAGAGATAGAAGCATCTATTGGCTGCCTCCTGCACACCCGCTACTGGGACATTTAGAGAGAAAGCTTCTTTGGTCTGCTAATGAATTCTTTCTCATAGTCAGGTACAGACCTCTCTTCAGTGAAAAATAGTACTCAATTGTCCACAGTCTGAAGCAGTTCCTGATAGAATTTTGTTACAACCATTTTAAATTTCACATTGAACGTCATTGCTCCATGCCTGTATTTCCTGTGTCTGAATAAGGATGAGGCAAAAGATAAGACAATTCACTCATTGGAGACCTCTGTGATGGAAGAAACACCAGTTATTATCTCCATTTACAAGACAAATCAAAACACCGAGCCTTGAAAGGCTAAGATATGATTTTTGTTGCCAATAGCAAAATTATTTTGTTAAACAAACATTCATAGAGTGGTTATTATGTGTCAGATATTACAACCCTAGGAGGTGAGTATTATTTTTATCCTGATTTTAAGATGAGGAAGCGGAGACCCAGAGACGTTAACTAGCCCAGTCACACAGCTGATAAGTGGCAGAACCAGGATTCAGAGCCAGGCAGTCTGGCTCCGGGGACTGTATTGTTCTCCACTGGGTAAGGCCAGAACTAGGAACTAACTCGCCTGACTTGGGATTCTGTCCTCTTTCCAGTAAATGAGTTAAGTGCACATTCAATTATCTGCCGAGTAACCAAAGCCAGATCCACATTTTTGTCCAATGAACCTTGTCTATCAAGTTTTCATCAAGCATTCTTACCAATTATACCCCTTGCACTTGATCTGCTGCTGGTCTTTATAAGTGACTCCACCACAAAAGAAAACCAAAGACAATTCCCTTCTGGCAGGAGCTGAATCACTGGTACAGGAAGTCATAAAATACTGAAAATTGATGCTGGAAGTCATATTCTTTAAAGGATACTGGTGTTAACATAGGATGTCTTGCTTGGCTGCTGCAAAGAGATAAACAATAAAACCAAACACAAATGTGGTCAAGCTAAAATGGACGGGAAGATTCCCATACTTTCTCTCCTGGCAGTTGAAGGACCACACCAACTATATTCTCATCAGTGTACTTGCTCACAAATGATGTGAGGTTAACCCCTGGAGAAACAAGAGAGATGAAGAAGAGTTCTTAATGTGACATTATTTAGTAGACTTTTTACTAGCCATCAGATAATTAGTACAGTGATTTTCCCCACTTCTACTTTAATCTGGATTCGATTGCTGCAACTATAAAGTACCAACTAACTTCTTACTACTATCTATCTGTAAGAGAGGGAGCAGTGAACTTATGAAAATTATCCTCTATTTCTAGTCCATTGGATTCCTTGGTTTCTTCTTAAATGAAGTACAAATTTTAAAGCATTATGCTAAATTGTATTACCTGTCCAGATCTCTTTGAAGTATCTAATTTTTAGGTGTATTTTTGTTGTTGTTATAAGAAATAAAAAAATGAAACACTGCTTAAAATGTCAACCTTTGTAGCATTCAGAGGACTCAATATTGTTATTAGGTATCAATAACAATAGTAAAACATTTACTTTCTGTATAATGAACTCAAGCATTTCTTTTATCAGAACTTTGAGCTGTTTGCTCAGGAGAACTGCGACATATGGTTTTTCTCTTCCACTTTTTAATATTTTGGTCTCCGGTGAATCCGCATACAAAAGCTTCCTTCCTTTAGCCGGAGTCCACAAATGAAAGGCTTTTCTTTTTCTGATTGTAGATTAGCCTGCCAAGAAACAAACATGAGCTGGAGAACATCACTCTAATTTATTGATGGGATACAGATGACAAGGAAGTCTGTCCTCTTCTAGGCTTTTGGGAACGCTTCAGGCTGACCCAGCACAGTCGAGTTCATACGGCAAAGACAGACTTTGCCAAAAACTGAAGCCAATAGTCATTGCAAACCTCTGAACCAAAACATTCCTTTAGTGCTTGAATTTCCCTATAATTTGTGTAGATTCCCTTTTTTGTCAATGAAGCTAGCAGTGGATAACTAGCTTAGTGCAATCAGACAAAACAACTGTGCCATTCATTCAGTAATTAGATGAGAGCCGTACCATGCTTTATGGTTTCCGTTCTTCATTCTTTCCTTTCTTTTCAAGTCCTTGGAGACAAACTCTGGGATGTTTGGCAAAGTGGAGGCCCTTGTTGAAAAATATCCTGTCTTTTTTACTCTAGGGTTGCTAATAAGTTCTATTCTCAGAGGCAAAACATTAGATGCACACAGCAGGGAGGATCAGCCACGTTGAAAAAAAGAGGTTTGGTTTTCTTTGTATATTACCTTTTGCCTCGCTTTACAGTTTTGCCTTATTTATGGCTGAAGGAGGTTTTACTCATTCTTATATCCAACGGCACCCAAGTGGATTTGATACTGAAGCTAAATGCATATGGTAGATCTTACATAAATTACTTCCTAAACCTTCAGACATAAAAATTTTACAAGAAGCAGAGACAACAAGAAATAAATGGAGAGGAGGATTATGTGATTCAAATTAATCTGCTTTGAAGAAGGCATCCCTGATTAAATTACTGCCTGATAAACTGTGCTAAGAATTATTGTGCTATACTTTTCCTTCTTTTTTTTTTTTTAAAGCTTTTTTGTTTGTTTGCTTGTTTGTTTGTTTCCCAAATTTCTAGAAGGGTAGGGAGGGAAAGCTTCTACAAGGAAACAGGAATACTAGTTCAGGTTTTGTTGCTGTTGCTGCCTTGAATATATGGTGATGTCAACATCCAAAAAATTGGTATTGGCTGCCTTCGCTGAAGAGTTTGGCTCTGTCAGTCAGGAGTCTAGGCTGCAGATGATCCAGCTTGAACTACTTGAAGGAAAAGAGGACAGTGTTTTGGTTGCTCTATCTAATCTATAGGAAAGGCAGGGGCTTTATGGGTGACTGAAATTTGGGACCTAGGGCCTTGGTAGGATTCTCTTTCTCCACCTCCTCCTCATCTCTCATCTCTGCTTCTCTTTTGGCTTGATCTTTTTTTCCCTGGGCCATCTGGAACTTCAGGTAGAAATATAGTGTTAAAAGATAGACTGAGGTGTATTAAATTTTTTTTAGTTTATTTGAGCAAAACCCCATGCTAATTGGTTGGTGCTAAACTGGAACTAGTTAAGAGCACTCCTGTGATAGGACAGGAGCTTGGGGAGAGACTTTTACAGAGAAAGGGCAGAAACAAAGTAAGAAAATTATTGATTGGCTGTAGCTTAAAGCCTGGTTGGCTGTTTGTGGTAGATTGTTCTTAGGTTTCAATTTCATAAGCTTGAAGCATTTACAGTCTTAGGTTTTTTGTTTGCTTAGGAAGGCTACTACCATATTAGATCTTCTTGGCCTAATGGCCTCTGTATTGATTAATTTAACAATGACTAATGAACAGTTACAGTTCTGATATCAAACAGTTAAAAAAAATACTCTCTTCTCAAACTCCAGATACCCAGGAAAGTACTGTTAGTTGCCTGATTTGGAGTATTTCCCTCCTTTAGCCCAATCACTTTGGACATTTGGATGAAGCATTATAACAGGTCCAACTTAGGTAAAAAAAACAAAACACCATTCTTGACCCTGAGGCCAAGGGCATGGACCATGTATCCAAAAGAAGAGAAGAGCTGAGCAGCTAAAAATAAGAGTCACTAAAAATTACTGTCTCTGATTCTTACTTTATCTACTTGAAAATAGTATTTGATATTTTGAAATGTCATTGGTTGAAATTCTCCACTGAAAATATAGTAGAAATGAATATACCAAGTAGATCTTAGTGGTAACATCGGCTGGGGGTGGGGAGGGCAGTGAACTGAACTGTAAGAGAAATGGTGATTATAGTCTTTGGTCTGACTTATGAGCACAAGGAAATTCTATAATTGCATTGAGGTTAAACTTCCTTTCTACTCCAAGGAACATTTGAGGGTTTTTCCTAAGTACTATGAAATAGTACATTACTATTAAAGAAAATTCCAATTTTTCTCATTATATCAGTGGAAAACAAGTTGGCCTGAGGAGGTGTAGTGTGTAGAGTGTGACGGGGAGCTTAAAACTGTCATCTGGCTCCATAGTAGAGATCAGCAAATGTTTTTTGTTAATGACTGCATCATAAATATTTTTGGTTTTGCTGGGTATAAGTTTCTACTTCAACTACACAACCCTGCTCTTGAAGTGGAAAAGCAACCATAGATAAATATGTAAATGAAAGGGCTTTTTCGTGTTTCAATACAACTTTATTTACAAGTACAGGGTGTGGGCAGCAGTAGTTTATTGACTCTGACATATACATGCCTGAGAAATGTGTAAAGTGAAATATTAAATAAACCCTAAGTATCACTAGCATTTAGAAGTGTTCTTTAGTGACTGAAGAGTAGATACTAGAAATCGCTTGATCAGAAGATTGGCTATTAAACATCATAAATGTATGTTTAAAATGCTATTTCTTGGGTAAAACATAACCACAATTAAACTATTTCCATTAGTGAATTTTTTTTTTACAGATTCACTGTTTATTATATGATGCTAAACATTTTTAAAGAATGAATATAGCATTGATTGAAATTCAAGTCTGGTAGAAACTCTTGAAATCAAATGTGTTTTTCACAGGATGTGGGCATACCTAACTTTTTATCTGTTTTACTTCTGGGACAAAATGGTTATTGGCAACATATGTTGTGAGCAAATGTGTTCTCTTATTTGTAATGCTCGCAGTCATGTGAGTGTACCATTATTACTTGACATTTGAAATATGTCTCAATTGAAACATGAAACTTTTTATGAACTGAAAAACTTGGAAATCCTTCAGGCAGAGGATTATATTTATGATATAACTTTCAATATTTCCATTATATCACTTTATTTTAAGCATTTATTAAGTAGCTATAAAAAATCACTTTGGGACCAATCTTGATGTGTTTCTTAAATGTGATGATTGTACCAAATAAGAAACTGTATTTTCCATATTTCATCAATTCTAGGGCACTCATACTTTTTGTACATTTCAACATCTCTATAGTAAGCGTTCTAATGATGGAAGACATCTTACAAATTGTTATAGTATGAACAGTTGTAATTACCTGCCTGAAATTTGCCTGAAACTCCTTTCTTGGGAATTTTTTGGTAAGACCAAAAAAGTCAGCATGAAAACTTACAGTATGAGGGTCAATGTCATGGAAGAAAATTCTTGAGACAATGGTAGAGTACTCTTTTAAGGAATGTGCATGACACCATCCTTGATGTCACAAAGGAGTCTTGTGTGGAAGGTCATAGATATCAATGAGGCTCAATCAAAATGTGATTTAGAAGAGCAGCTTCTGAATGCAAAGTAGTCTGGGATACCTTTGCTGATTTATTTTGCTGATATATTATTTTTTATGCATGAACAAGAACAATAAACAATAAAAGTCTACATCTAAACAAGTCTAAAGGACTCTTCCAATGAGTATAGCAAATTTCAAGGGGAAAAAGCATTGTGAGCAGGGAGAGGACTAAAAAGGTAAAGGGGGTCAAATATGTATATAGTTTAGTGCAGGTAAGCACTATCTGTTACATGGCAATCTAGATCCTGAATATGACTTAATTAATGCCAAAGGGGTTTGATATATCTGCCAAGAAATGTCTAATAAGTAATCATTTTAGGGGGGAGGTAAAAGTTTGATCAAAGTAACAATGGGTTGATTGCTAATCACATATTATTGATGTTAACATGACAGCAAGTAACCATACTTCTTTCATTAAATCATCCATAGTAATGTATTTTTGTCACAATTTCAATGTGATCTTTCCTACAGCTAGGGTACTGATGAGCCAGAGATTGGCCTGCACAATAGTCCTTGCAGTGATAGTAATGCATTTTTATCTATATGAACAATTATTCTTTTTTTTGGTAATTTAATTATTATTTTAATTACTTTTAGGAGATAACATATGAACTCCCTTAGAGCCACACGATTTTAATAAATTGAGGAGTTTGCTTTTGCTTTGGCAACTCAGAAATCTAGCTTTAATTTTATATGATGTAAATGAATTATACATTTTTAGTTTTTGTATGTAGATCAATGGCTTTGATGTAATTGGTGTCTGGAAATGGAGTTTTACCCTACAGGTAACAGAAATGTACCAAAAAGTGGATGGAGGCTAGATCACTTTTGAGGAACATGATGGAGAAAGTCTAAAGTTCCTTGAACACATAGTAAAAATCTGGATTTGATGACACTGCTCAGTGAAGGCTCAAAAGAAAATGAAGAACATGTTGCAAACTGGAGGAAGGGTGATCCCTTAGTAAGTAGTGCCAGAAAACTTACCGAAATTGTCTCTTGCAGTCATGTGCAAAGCAGAACTTCTAAGTGATGAGCTTGGTTATTGAGATAAGGACATTTCCAAGCAAAGTGTTGAAGGAGCCACCTGGTTTCTTTTTCCTGTTTGTAGTAAGATGTGGGAGGAAAAAGATAAATTGAGGGAAGAACTGTGAAACAAAGGAAATAGAACTTGATGAAAATCTCAGCCTTCCCCCCCCCCCCCCCTGGCAAATTACTAAATTATGACATGGCTTCCCAGCAGTATCAGGAAAGCCTACTCCAGTGCGGATGTGATGTTACAATCTTTGCTAAAACCCAGAAATATCAAAAGCACAGAGTACAGTAGTCAGTCACACAAAGGGCCCTTTCAAGAAATTAAGGGTGGCCCTGGCCGGTGTTGCTCAGTGGTTAAGCATCAACCCAAGCATCAGGAAGTTGTCTCTTGCAGGAGGCAGCTGATCAATGCTTCTATCTCTCTCTCCCTTCTTCTCTGAAATCAATAAAAACATTTTTTTTTAAAGAGAGAGATTAAGGGTGTGCCTCACAGATTCTCTCATTCAAACCAGAGGTCCCTAGGAGGCTTAAGGGTGTTGTCTCCCAATCATCTCAGTAGGAAGCTAAAGTAGAAAAGGGTTTATCTCATCAAAATCTGGGGTTGTAATATTTCTCTAATGGAGTGAACCCCATCGAAATCTATAGGAGATCTACAAAGTTCTTGAGAAAATTATTTCAGCAAAAACACTGTCAGGTTGGACTAAAATGGACAGAGAGTGCAAATGAAAGCAGACAGCCAGAGCCCCAAAATTCTACAGCAGGAATCAGGCCTATACAACTACTCAGCTGTACACACATTACTTTTCTTGAAAAGGAAGGGGAACCAAGATTCGGAGAGTGGACTCATAGTATATTATACACAAAATAGAAACCATGAGGAGAGAGAATACTGCATATGAAAGTTACTTCTAGGCCTCAAAACAAAAATAAAAGAACCCCTGACATTTGCCCAACTGACTTTAGAAGGCTGTGTATCAGTGACTCCTTTTCCTCTCCATTTCCCCCCTTTTTCGAACATGAACATGGATAGCTGTTATCCAGTGCCTGTCACATTATTATATTTTAGGTATGTTGGGGGCAGAAATTTGTCTCTGCAGTGTCACAGATCTAAAAATAGAAACCGTACCCCAAAAGCTATACTTAAAAGGTTATACCCAGGAGCTTCATCTGTATCTTTATTTCATTTATATGATAAAAATTTGGACATTGAGCTCAATTCATAATGGGATGAGATTCTTATACACCTTGGAAGGGAGTGGATATATATTTTATGTGAGACAGATTTGAAGCATTGGGGTCACAGGGTAGATTGTGGTGACAAAATTGAAGGTACCCCTCTCCCACCCCATAATCTTCATCTTCTGGTGTTCATGTCTTGTTTGATGCCCTCTGCTTGGGTGTGGACAAGACCTGAGACTTGTTTCTAACCAGTGCAAAGCAGCAAAGGTTGATGGGCTGTACAGGGTTGCTTGAACATGATTACATAAGTGAATCGCTTGTCTTACCGAAGTTTCTCTCTGTCCCTGTTACTGGCTTTGAAGAAGCAAGCTTCCATGATTCTTGCAGCCACAAACTGTCAATACCTTGAGGGAGATTGGAACTGGATCCTTTCCTCAGTTGGGAGAACTTAGTCCTGGCTACAAAAGATTCAAGGTCACTAGTTTGCTACAACTGAAATAGTCCATCAGTTAATGTATGTATGAATATATATATTTACTAATATATCTATGTATGAATCTATCATCTATCCATCTGACTGTCTATCTAATTGATCTTTTTGCAGCTTTGTTCAGAGATGGAAAAGGAAGAAACCTCTGTGTTTCATTTTCTTTAATCATGTGCTATAACTCAGTTTATAATTGGGCATCATTTAATTTTCGTAGGTATTTTGGTTATGTTGATGGCTGAGAAAGGCGTGCATTTGTGCATGTGCATGCATATGTGTGTGTGTGTGTGAGAGAGATATTTTCAACTGTTAGACGCTAGTTCACTCACTGTTGCACAAAGAAGAAGCACCTCTTCTATAGAGATGTATGAAGACTTTCCTTCTTTGGGTTGTGGAAGTTCCCTTATTAGCTTGCTAGCTGGATGATTAGACTTACTGATACCATGTTAAGAACTCACTTATTTCTCCAGTCCTGTAAGTGGACACTAGTTTTGTCTATTATAAAAGAGGAATCCCCTCTGTCTAAATTCTGCATGTCCTGGAAACCTGTGTTTACCACAGCTCTGATTTTCTGGCTACAGGAAAATGGAAGGAGATCAACAAACTTTAAAATTACATTGATTCATATGAGGTGAAGTAGAGAATTAAAATTGATTATAATTTTTTTGTGTTTGTTTGTTTCCCTGGAAAGACACTAAATATTGGGAAATCAGCATCATGCTGGGTCCTTTACCCTGTTTTTGCTCTTCCTTAGTCTAAGTCTTCCTTGAATCTATTCTAATGTACATGTTGCTGATGTGATATAATATAAAACTGTCTCTATATGCTAGATCTATTATTATTTTTTTCTCATTAGCCTTTATCAATTTTTTTTCAAACGATGCTACACTTTCCATCAACCCCATTCCTTCCTACCCTTTGAGAAGGGTTGCTGACAAGCTTTATTACCAAACAGAATTTGAGTTGATGTGAACTTAATCTGGATTTGAGCAATGTCTTCATGTAGATTGCCTAATGCTTTGCCTTCCCCTACTGTCCTTTTCCTCGCCCTTCCCATGTTAGAGATCAGAAACACTGAAGCAGAAAGAAATTAGATATATTATACAAGTGCATTCAGCAAATCAGTAGGTAAAGACCTCACTTGAAGTCTCCTTTTTGGGTCTGTGACAAAGTCTTCCCTGTCTCTCAAAACAAATTTATTCAATTCAGAAAAATAAGCAGCTCTATGCCAGGAGTCTTGCATTGTCCAAAACTGTGAGGAAAGTTACCTCAGATCCAGCCTCAGAATTAAGCATGTGCATGCGTCTAGCACTACATAGCTAGTCTTTGCCAGAAACCTGGTTCCAAATGTTCTCTCCGATATTTCTCCACATACCCAGAACGGTAGCATAGACAATGAATAGGAAAAGTGTGACAACTCACATTATACAAGGGGAGTGAAGCCAGAGCTTCTAAATCCTAGACCACACAGCTATAGCTTTCCTTGAGATATAGTTTTGTAGAGCTGGTTACCTTAGGATCTCAACCCTTTTTATATTCATCTAATCTTCTAAAAAGTATTTTTATTGATTTTTAGAGAGAGGAAGGGAGAGGGAGAGAGAGAAACATTGATGTGAGCGAAACATTGATCTGCTGCCTCCTGCACACCCCTTACCGGGGGATGGAGCCTACAACCTGGGCATGTGTCCTAACCCGAATTGAACTGGCAACCTTTTGGTGCACCGGGAGGAGTCCAACCAACTGAGCCACACCAGCCAGGGCCATATTCATCTAATTTTGAAAAGTTAATTGTAGCCTATCTGGCATGGCTCAGTGGTTGAGCATCGACCTATGAACCAGATCACGGTTCGATTCCCAGTCAGGGCACATGCTGGGGTTACAGGCTCGATCCCCAGTAGGAAGCATGCAGGAGGCAGCTGATCAATGATTTTCTCTCATCATTGATGTTTCTCTCTCTCTCCCTCCCTTTCTGAAATGAATAAAAATATATTTTTAAAAGGTTAACTGTAATTATTTTCTGGTGATGACAGTTTTATGTGCCATTGATGTTAAGTTGGGGGGAAAAACTAGCAGAAACAAAACCCCATCATCTTAATAACTCACAATTTTACATGAGAACACATTTCCTTCCATGATTTTCTTTAGACTTTTTAAAGATATTTAGAATATTCATATACATATTTTTAATATCTGTATTATAACCCATTATCCTAAAGAAATATTCTTTTCCCTAATGTCCTGTCATTTCATTAGAAGAGTTTATTATAACCATATTTATAAGTTTTGTCCTAATGATGACTTGGGAGGCCCTATATTAACTGGTGTCCAAGCACCTTTCTGAGTTCAGCTCCTACTACTCTGCCTCTCCTCATTCTATTCCAGTGATGGCGAACCTTTTGAGCTCGGTGTGTCAGCATTTTGAAAAACCCTAACTTAACTCTGGTGCCGTGTCACATATAGAAATTTTTTGATATTTGCAAACATAGTAACACAAAGACATATTTTTGATATTTATTTTATATATTTATATGCCATTTAACAAAGAAAAATCAACCAAAAAAATGAATTCGCATGTCACCTCTGACACGCGTGTCATAGGTTCACCATCACTGTAATCTATTCCATCTATACTGGACTCTTCCCTGTTGTGAGTCAGCCAGTCTCTCTGGCCTATGTTGGGCTTTCCCAACATGCCCTCTGCCAGGAATGTTCTTCCCACAAAAAGCTTTATGGTTGGTTTCCTCCCCTCCTCAAGCCTTTACTTGAATGTCACCTTCTCACTCTTTTTATCTTTTTCTCCCCCTCCCCCCACCCTATTACAACGTGTTGCTCTTTTCTTCTTTAGGGCTAATCTTACATCATTCATTTACTCATATTTATGACATTTATTAATGCACATGCTTAATTCTGAGGCTGGATCTGAAGTAACTTTCCTCACAGTTTTGGAGAATGCAAGAGACTTAGCATAGAGCTGCTTATGTTTCTAAATTGAATAAATTTGTTATGAGAAACAGTAAAGACTTTGTCACAGACCCAAAAAGGAGGCTTCAAGTGAGGTCTTTACCTACTGATTTTCTGTGCGTGCAGTGTGCTAGGCTTGGGGGATTCAGTCGATTCACCGTTACGGACAAACTAAACATGGCTCCAGCTCAGGTGAAGATTGATGTTTGCTAAGGGACACAGACAAATAGGCAAGAGTGACAGAGGCTGACAAGTACTCGGACAGAAGTAAAACAGGAGGGATGGGGCACAGAGGAGAGAAAGGAGGATGCTACTATTTTGAAGAGGGGTAGAAAAAGCTCGCTGCTTCTGCTGGTCTCACCTTCTAGGTGTTTCCATTACCTTTTCTCCTTTTGCCTGCCTCTGGAGAGCCATAGGCCATCGTCAGTGCCCATGGATGGGCCAACTCTCAGCCACATGGCCAGTTAGAAGTCATGGTATCTGCAAGTCCCTGTCTTTTATTTATTTATTTTTTTGGTTAATATTAAAATTTCAACCCACTTCCATTCACAGAATGTTCCTATTCCCCATCCCCAGTTTTATTTATTTATTTCCTTCTATTTTCTCCATAGTATCTATCACTATCTAAGAAGACATATCATGTATGTATGTGTGTATGTGTACATATATATGTATGTATGTATGCATGTGTCTCCTATCATCAATTAGATTGGAATTCCATGGGCACAAATTTTCCGTTTTGTTTACTTCTGTGTCCCTGATGAATAGAAAATCGTGCCAGGTCTTTAGTCTTCAGTTAATGTGTTTAATAAATGAATGAAAATATAAACACTGGAGTAAATGTGTTTATAAATTGAACTGCTAGCATTATAGGATACTTCCTTAAGACAGACTCCTGGAAGTAGAATTATGAGATTAAAGTTTATGAATATTTTTAACACTTCTTTACCAGATAGTATCCATTTACCAATTTACATTCACTTTTGCTATGTAGGAGGATGACAGCTATAGTTTGTCTATTATTTTTACTTAAAAATTAGTAAATCAGATGAAACAATCAGGATATGTTTCATGTGGATCTTTTTATATTAATTTTATATTGGAAACTATTAGTTCAAATACCATGTTACATATTCTTGCACTGTCATACATAATATAGGCCTATGGGGATAACTTAGAATACTTTGGTGTTTGGCATTACTAATGACAGGAAGATATTTAGCACCATATTTAGAATAAAGTTATATAATTTATGGCAAATTATCTACTTCTTCTACAAAGAGCATACTTTGATTTAAATGTTTAATACAGATGTTAGGCCCACAGACCAAATCCAACCTGCTTCCTATTAAATTGAAACACAGCCACATACATTCACTTAGGTATCGTCTATGGTGGCTTTCTCACACAGCTGCAAAGTTAAGTAGTTGTGATGAAGAGTGTATAATCCACAAAGCCAAACACAGTTACTCTTTGGCCCTTTACAAAATAGGTCTCTGAACCCTAAATTAATAAGTTAAAAAACTTAATAATGCCTATAAATTTAATTTGCTTATGTAGGGAATTGTCAAATATGTTATTTATGATTTCTCAGTGCCTCCCAATCTATAATCTTTCAGTTTCAAAGATTCTTCACACATTTTTGGATTTCTCTGCCATTGGAAACAGCAAAACACTAGTTTTTGGCTAAGTTAAATAGGAAAATACCAAAGTCTGTGCTTAGGAATGAAGAATAAAACATCATCTTTGCATGTAGAGCTAGAATTCCAGACTCTTTAGTCTAGGGCTGATCATTTGATTTTTAAAAAGTCTAAGGACAACTGCTTTTAAAATTTATTTGAAAGCTATCTACTTTCATGCATTAGAGCCTCATATATATCATATACATATATATCAAGTAGCTCCGAAGAGACAAATGTAGAGAAAATAAATCTTTACACAATTATTAGAGGCTTGATTTTATTATTTGTAATATCTTGGTATTATTGTATCTATATTGCTGGTTCTTTAATACAGAAATAGTTCCCACAAATTCTCTCTTTTTTTTTGAAATTTCAAGCTATGAAAACAGAGACTTGTTAAACTTTTTGTTGGGGAAAGACTTGGTTGGAAAGTTTGTAAGGAGGATATTCAGAAAAAAGGGAAGTGTGTGAAAGGCCACCTGCCCTGTTTACCAGAATTCCGACTCAGGGGAGACTTAGGGGAGTGTCGAAGGTGGTGCCCCCAATTATTCCTTGACCTTTCCAAACAAGTCTGTGCATATGCAGACCCCCGGGTGTTTCCTGGAATCCTTATGTTTAATCCCTGGATGCCCTTGCCTAGAGGACAATGTAAACACATGTGTCCTCCCAAGATTACTCACCCTACTGATTGCATCTAAAGATAAAAATTCCAATAAAGGCTAATGAGGCAGGCAATTGAGGCTGCTTGACTCCTTTGGCCAGGCCGTCCCTTAGCCCTCTCCTTCACAGTGAAACTGTGTCAGAGTAATTCGTTCATCCGTTGTTCAGGGGCTGCTGGTCAGCCCCCGAAACTTGTGTGTGTATAAAAATGTGTATATGATTATCTATACATATGCAATACATAAGTATATAATGAGGAAATATAGTTTTTTCAACTTTATGAATATATAAAATGTAATTTAAGCCATTAAGATTCAGTTAAAATGATCTTTACAGATAAGATTTATATTTAATAAATTATATTAATGAAATAATCATATCTAAAGTCACATTTAGTTTGGCTGGTGTGGCTCAGTGGTTGAACATCAACCCATGATCCAGGAGATCAAGGTTCGATTCCTGGTCAGGGCACATGCCAGGTTACGGTTTGATCCCCAGTAGGGGGCATGTAGGAGATAATCAATTGATGATTCTTTCTCATCATTGATCTCTCTCTCTCTCTCTCTCTCTCTCTCTCTTTCTCTCTTGCTCTCTCTCTCTTCCTTCTTGTTATTTGAGAGGCATTTGCCCCATCCTTTACTCATGGTTTGTTGGCTTTTCTGTTATTTGCAACCAAGCCCAACCCTAACTTTACCATGAGTCTGTTATCACCTCTCTTCTGCACTGTTAGTCCTCTTCTGAGGTGGTGTAGGGCAGTTATATCTCCACCTCCTACACTCTGAGGGGCTGCCAGCCAGAAAAACCAAGCTTTTCTATTTCCACTTCCCACCTTGAGGCACCCGGGTTCAAAAAACAGTGAAGTAGCACGGATCATGGTGAAGGAAAATGCAGCCCATTCTGCTTTCCTCTGATGTCTTTCATTTGTTTATTTTGAATACTCAGCCAGAGAGTAATTTCTGCTCTCCATTGCCCCTGTTCTTATTCACTTAATGCCCTCCTATAGTAATATGACATCTATTTTTCACTTGTTTCTAGAAGTATATTAAAGCAACTATTTTCATATTAACTATTAAAGATAACGAAAATATCTTTAATAATGGGGGGGGGGGCAAGTTTGCTATTTAGAGCCATAATCACATTTCAGAGTAGCAAGATGATATAGGATTTAATAAGTTTTGGTTATACAGCCCTAATCGGTTTGGCTCAGTGGATAGAGCATCAGCCTGTGGACTGAAGGGTCCCGGGTTCGATTCCGGTCAAGGGCATGTACCTTGGTTGCAGGCACATCCCCAGTGGGGAGTATGCAGGAGGCAGCTGGTCGATGTTTCTCTCTCATCGATGTTTCTAACTCTCTATCCCTCTCCCTTCCTCTCTGTAAAAAAATCAATAAAATATATTTTAAAAAAAAGTTTTGGTTATACAAAGGTAAGCTTATAACTAAATTTGGCAAAGAGGCTAACAAAGTGAGGATCATCAGGGGTTACACAAGAGGGATGGATAGAGAAGAGAAAGGGCCAGGTGAGGAAGGAAAGAATAGAGAGAGGTGGAGTCCTAAATTATATAAAATTGTCTATGGGGGAAAATCACAGTTATTAGGTAGCCAAAGGACTATTTATTTACTTATTTATTATATACTAGAGGCCCGGTGCACGAAATTCGTGCACTGGGGGGTGGGGGTTCCCTCAGCCCAGCCTGCCCCTCTCACAGTCCGGGAGCCCTCAGTGGATGTCCTACTGACGGCCACAGTCTGGCAGCAGATGCTTGGAGCAGGCGTCCCGTGTGTGTGTGTGTGTGTGTGTGTGTGTCCCCACTGGGGGTCTGCCCCCAGCCACATTGGAGGCTCAGAGCAGGCACTGTGTGTGTGTGTGTGTGTGTGTATGTGTCTGCTGGGGGCCTGCCCCCAGCCACACCATGGAGGCTTGGAGCAGGAGCCCCTCTGTGTTGATCTCTCAGGCTCCTGGCCTCCACTGCATGTTGTACTCTCCCTTGAGCTATGGCCAGGATGGGGGTGCTGCTTGCAAGCCGGGCTTTCCTGCTCCAGGATCGCCATGGCGATGGGGGAGCAGGCCCAGCTGGGCCCGCTTCCAGGTCTCCATGGCAACCAGGGAGCAGGCCCAGCTTGGAGCTGCCCACAGGCAGGGCTTGCTCTCCTGCTCCCAGATCCCCATGGCGACTGGGGAGCAGGCCCAGCTTGGGGCTGCCCGCAGGCCGGGCTTTCCTGCTCCCTGATCAGGCACAGTTGGGGGCTGCCTACAGGCCGCACTTTTCTACTTACCCAATAGTCATAGGGTCCTGGCTGGGGGCAGGGCTTAGCAGTGTGGGGCTTAGGAGGCACGGGGGTCCCGGCTGGGGGCTCAGGTGGCACATAGGGGTCCCGGCTGGGGGCGGGTCTTATGCCCCGCTGCCCAGGGCTGCACATGGGGCCTGGATGGCAGCTTGTGCTGTCCCGCCCTGCCTGTAGTATAGGATAGAGGCCTGATGCACGGGTGAGGCCGGCTGGTTTGCC
The DNA here is from genome assembly GCF_000412655.1 of Myotis brandtii. Classification (NCBI taxonomy): domain Eukaryota; kingdom Metazoa; phylum Chordata; class Mammalia; order Chiroptera; family Vespertilionidae; genus Myotis; species Myotis brandtii. The sequence continues at coordinate 1,983,973 of NW_005353753.1, forward strand.
CTGAAGGGTGTCCCGGATCAGGGTGGGGGTCCCGCTTGGGTGCCTGGCCAGCCTCAGTGAGGGGCTGATGGCTGTTTGCAGCTGGTCGCACCCCCTTCAGGGTGGGGGTCCCCACTGGGGTGCCTGGCCAGTCTGGATGAGGGGCTGAGGGCTGGTGGATGAATGAAGCTCCCAGCCTCTCCTTTTTTTCTTTTTTTTTTATTCTGGGATTTATTTACTTTCTATGGCTGTCACTGGAGCTGAGAGCTGGCTTTAGCTCTGAGGCTCGGCTCCAGCTTGAGGCCTCGGCTGCTGAAAGCAGATATCTGGGCTTTGTTTAGCTTCTATAATTGAAACTCTGTTGCCATCACTGCCGCTCTAAGCTCTGAGCCCGATGCGGCTGAAAGCAGGTTTCTGGAGCTTGTTTAGCTTCTATAATTGCAACATTGTTGCATCTGGAGCTCAGAGTTGGGCGGTGGCAGGCGGGGAACCTTGGCTTCCTCCATCACTGGAGCAAGCAAGCCTCCTGTTCGCTTCAGCTGCCTGGCTGCTGGCCGCCATCTTGGTTGGCAGTTAATTTGCATATCCTGCTGATTAGCCAACGGAAGCATTCGGGGGTATGGTCAATTTACATGTTTCTCTTTTATTAGATAGGATTTTTATTGATTTCAGAGAGGAAGGAAGAAGGAGAGAGAGATAGAAACATCAATGATGACAGAGAATTATTTATCGGCTGCCTCTTGCATGCCCCACACTGGGGATCGAGCCCTCAACACTGGGCGTGTGCTCTGACCAGGAATCAAACGGTGACCTTCTGGTTCATAGGTTGACGCTTAACCACTGAGCCTATCGGGCCCAAAGGACTTTTTAATGTGGATGTAGCATTTAGTTTGAATAGATGCTTTGCTTGAATTTGAAACCTATTATATGTCACCCCCCATCTTCAGTTAAGTCTGCTACATTCCCAAATGATTTTTGGAGAAATACTACAGGAAATTGTAAGTGTTACCTTTGGTTCAACATAATGAGAAATAGATATTGGAAAAGCAGAGCAACTCAATGATTTCAGCTGAAACTGCTGCTTAGAGCCAACATTCTAAGGCTTCTTGAAAATCACAGAAGTCTTATGAAAAATGGGGGTTGAGGCAATGATACGTGCCTCAAAGGGCCATATGAATCCAAGTGAAATGTGATTTAACCATTTATAAGAATGATTACATTGCATTAATAGTTAAAAGAGTCCATCCAAATAATGAGGTATAAAGTTTTGCTTAAATATTCTTCCAGATTTGAGAAAGTATCGGAAGAAAAATTTTTTTTCTTTTAAAAATTTTGCTTCCCCACCACTATAATGTAAGCTTATGAGAGGAAGAACTATTTCTGTTTTATTTTGCAATATAATCCCAGAATTCAGGGCAGTGATAGTCATATAATTGATTGAAGGAAATTAATTTAGAAATTAATCTTGAAGATATGAAATTGAGAGAGTGTAGAATTATAGGATGATGAATTATGGCTTCTTTTGCTTCAAGTGCCATTTAAAGATAACATTTTATTTAAAAATTATATTGGAGCCCTAAAATGTACTAGTATATTTCTATAGATGTATTCAGATCTTTGATGAAACTACACAAAACTTTTGTAGTATCCTACTACTATATCGGATGAGAAATGTCCCTTAGTTGTCACATTTCAAAGATTGTTTTGCCAAACTTCATTCACGGTAGAGTTTGTGTTTTTCACCCTTTGCATTTATTCTAACGCTAAAATAAATGCTATTTTTAATTATTTGTAATGCATGATTAAATAAATTTTAAGCAACTCTAAGTAACTCTAAGTAACTATAAATAATGGCAACTTGGAAATAATCTCTATTTTATCACTTGATTTAAATCCAGCCCATTCTGAAATGCTGTCACAATTGCTTTATCACATGTCCTCAGGCTTATTACTAGGAAAGCACAATAGATATACATACTTTATTTATTTTAAAAACATATATTTTATTGATTTTTTACAGAGAGGAAGGGAGAGGAACAGAGAGTTAGAAACATCGATTAGCTGACTCTTGCACACACCCTACTGGGGATGTGCCCACAACCAAGGTACATGCCCTCGACCGGAATCGAACCTGGGACCCTTGAGTCTGCAGGCTGATGCTCTATCCACTGAGCCAAACCCATTAGGGCTAGATATACATACTTTAAATAAGACATCATTAGTGTCTTAATATGGACTACTATGTAATGAAGTATTTCTTGAAAAATTGTGATTTTTTTGCATGATTCATCACAACCTCTTCCCCTCAATTTTTTAAAAATATATTTTATTGATTTTTTACAGAGAGGAAGGGAGAGGGATAGAGAGTTAGAAACATCGATGAGAGAGAAACATTGATCAGCTGCGTCCTGCACACCCCCTACTGGGGATGTGCTCGCAACCAAGGTACATGCCCTTGACCAGAATCAAACCTGGGACCCTTCAGTCCACAGGCTGATGCTCTATCCACTGAGCCAAACCAGTTAGGGCCCTCAATTTTCTCTATACATTTTATTACCTGAAGGTGACCATCTCTCCTCAAAAACAATGATGGTTATCAGAAAAAAAAATTTTTCATCTCAACCCTATGCTTCCACACTTTTAAATTATGAATCAATTCCATTGTCTTCAAATTGGTTTCAAAATCTAGGAGAGGTGGAGGACTGTGTCAATGTCAATAGCCTGGCTACTTTATTCCACTACTTTTTTTTAATGTTACTGTTGGGGAAACTGGGTAGTGTACCCTGAATCTCTGTATTCATTTTTAAAGTATATATATTTTTGTTGATTTCAGAGAGGAAGGAAGAGAGAGAGAGATAGAAGCATCAATGATGAGAGAGAATCATTGACTGGCTGCCTCTGGCACGTCCCACATTGGGGATCGAGCCTGCAACACAGGCATGTGCCCTGACCAGGAATCGAACCATGACCTCCTGGTTCATAGGTCTGATGCTCAATCACTGAGCCATGCCAGTTGGGCTCTAGTAATTTTTTATAAGTTTATGTGGATCTACAATCATCGCAATAAAAATTTCAATTAAAATTAAATCCAAGAGAAGTGTGCTCCCAGGCAGGGCAAGTTGGCTTTGGAAATGCAGGCAGTAGTAATGGCTAATGTAAAATACTATCTGGATTATTAATTAATTAATTAATATGTTGAACTATGAGGTGTCTTTCTCCTACCTGAAGGTAGTGCCTCCCACTCTATTTTTGATTTATCTCTTCTTTCTTGATTTATTTCTTCTTTCTCGTTTCTCCTTTGAGTAATCCCTCCTTTACTCTATCTTCAATATTCTCCTCTTTGAGTTTTATAGTGGAATTACTTAATTGTGTCTCAAATTTATTGTTTTATTGCAACTTCCTTTATCTGCTGACTTCTGATTTTGAGAACCATGTGATTCTCATGTGATTGAATTCAGTTCTGAAAAATGTTGCTGAGCCTTGGTTATGGTATCTGCCCAGACCTGGGGATTGGTTCAGTAGTAGATAGGCGACAATCACAATTGAATTCCAGAGAATACTGTGGGAATTCAAGGTCTCTGTGGTACGCACACAGATGTGAACCTGCATATCTTTTGTTACTGTAAGGGGAGCCAGCCAGGGGATAAAGGTCATGCATAGACATGAGCAGACTTGAAAGAGAAAGTCAGAGAAATAGAGCCCTGATCAAAAATTAACTGAAGGGAAAAAAAAAGAAAGAAAGAAAAATTAACTGAAGACTTTACTATCTCTGAACTTTTTCAATGCATGAGATTAAGAAACAACTCCCCTCACCCCACCAAAACCCCACCATTATTGTTGCAACATAATGACTCTTACTGAAATTGAATGATATTGAATTTATCAATAATAAATAGAATGTTGTGGGTAAAAATGTGAAACTGGTTGGACCAAGGAAGGAGGAGGTAGAGAATTGCTGTCTTGTGTTGAAAAGTTAGCTTTCTTTATTTTTTTAATTTTTTTTACTTTTAATTTCTTTATTGATTAAGGTATTACATATGTGTCCTTATCCCCCCATTCATGCTCTCACCCCCCTGTTGTCTGTGTCCATTGGTTAGGCTTATATGCATGCATACAAGTCCTTTGGCTGATCTCTCCCCCTTATCCCTACTCTCCCCTACTCTCCCTCTGAGGTTTGACGTTCTGATCAATGATTCTCTGTCTCTGGATCTGTTTTTGTTCATAAGTTTATGTATAAACTCAAAATGGATAAAGGACTTAAACATAAGACGGGAAGCCATAAAAATACTAGAGGAATCCACAAGCAGCAAAATCTCAGACATATGCCGAAGCAATTTCTTCACCGATACTGTTCCTAGGACAATGGAAACTAAAGAGAAAATAAACAAATGGGACTACATCAAAATAAAAAGTTTTTGCACAGCAAAAGAAACCATAAACAAAACAACAAGAAAGCCCCCTGCATGGGAGAACATATTTGCCAGTGTTATCATCGATAAGGGTTTAATCTCCAACATTTACAGGGAACTCATACACCTTAACAAAAGGAAGATAAACAACCCAATCAAAAAATGAGCAACGGACCTAAATAGATACTTTTCGAAAGAGGACAGAAGGAAGGCTAAGAGACATATGAAAACATGCTCAAAGTCACTAATCATCTGAGAGATGCAAAACAAAATTACAATGAGGTACCATCTCACACCAGTCAGAATGGCTATCATCAACAAATCAACAAATGACAAGTGCTGACGAGGATGTGGAGAAAAAGGAACACTGGTGCACTGTTGGTGGGAATGCAGACTGGTGCAGCCACTGTGGAGAACAGTGTGGAGTTTCCTCAAAAACCTAAAAATGGAATTCCCATTTGACCCAGTGATCCCACTTCTAGGAATATATCCCAAGAAACTAGAAACACCAATCAGAAAGGATATATGCACCCCTATGTTCATAGCAGCACAATTCTGAAGGGTCCCAGGTTCGATTCCGGTCAAGGGCATGTACCTTGGTTGCGGGCACATCCCAAGTAGCGGGTATGCAGGAGGCAGCTGATCGATGTTTCTCCTTCATCGATGTTTCTAACTCTCTATCCCTCTCCCTTCCTCTCTGTAAAAAATCAATAAAATATATTAAAAAAAAAAACTGTGGTACATATACACAATGGAATACTTCACTGCAGTAAAAAAGGAGTTCTTAACCATATGCAACAGCATGGATGGAACTGGAGAGTATTATGCTAAGTGAAATAAGCCAGTCAGAGAAAGATAAGTATCACATGATCTCACTCACTTATGGAATATAATGAGCTATCTTTATGTGTAGTTACAAAAGGTGTTGAACTTAGGGATAAGGATCATGTAAGAAAGATCAGAATGCTAATATGTGTTGAAGCTTTCTTTGAATGTTCAGTAGTTTTCTATGATGAAGAGATATACTCCATTTGAAAATTGGCCTCCTAAAAGTTGAGAGGAGATAAAATATGTTAAGGATTGTCTTCTGTCTGTAGACTGTTATAAAAAAGAAAAAAAAAAGACTTGAAATCTGGTTATCTGGCTTTTAGTAAGGTTCCTGGCCTCAAGCTGAGGTTAATATAAGCAAAAGCAGGTAGAGAGAGGATTTAGCAAGGGAGAAATTTAGAGTATAGGAGGCGCCTGATTTCCTAGTCTTTTCCCTAGGTCCTCTGGTAAGCCTTCTCTACTCATCAAAAGTAAAAACCACTCTTATTTTGGTGAAACATCCGGGATACAGTCAAAGGGCAAGGAACACATTATATTTGCCTTACAGTCATATGATTTTGTTCGGAAACTATTATAATGAGGGCTTGGAGTAGCAGAAAAACCAAAGCTGGGCTACTAGGAAACAGAAATCTCTAGACCAGATCTGGGTTTAACAAGTCTTACCAGATAACATCTATGGCTTTAACTACTAGCCCTTGATATGGGCTGGAAACAAATAGATAAGAATCTAAGTTTCCTAAGAAAGCAGCATTACCAATAAAATCCAACCAAGCCTGGCTAAAAATAGCCTATATCTTTTCAACCTTTAGACCTATTTCTAGACCTCAAATTCATACTATCAGAAAGTTGGCTGCTGAAGTATTCAGCTTAGAAAAAGTCATCTCATTGTCCATCTCTAATGTCACAATGAGGGAAAATGAACAATGAAACTCCCTCTAGAAAGCTATCCTAGGAACTGTTTTATTGAGGAACTAGAGGCCCGGTGCATGAAATTCATGCACACGTGGGGGAGGAGTCCCTCAGCCTGGCCTGTGCTCTCTTGCAGTCTGGGAGCCCTCGGGGGATGTCTGACTGACGGCTTAGGCCCACTCCCCATGTTCTCGCCAGCCAGCCGTGAGCCCAGCTTCTGGCTGATCAGTGTTCCCCCTGTGGGAGCACACTGACCACCAGGGGGCAGCTCCTGCATTGAGCGTCTGCCTCCTGGTGGTCAGTGTGCATCATAGCGACTGGTCATTCCACTGTTTGGTCGATTTGCATATTAGTCTTTTATTATATAGGATGAATGACAAGAGAGCTTTAATTGATAAATGACTGTTGACTTCAATTCTCCTTTTTTCCAGGTCAGAGGTTTTATTGCAGTGATCCTGTTCTCCCTACACTAGTAAATGCTGAATGTGTGTGGTGGACAAGTTCTCAGTTAGCTGTAGGTACTTAAACCACTCTTCTTGGAGAAACTGCACCTGACACAAAGACCCTGGGTTGGTCCTATATTCAGTAACTAAAAAGGATTTTGAGTTTACTACATTTGGGGAGAGAGGAAGTATATTTTACACAGTCACAGACTTTTAAAAAGTGTGTTTCTGGGATAAAAGGTATATTTGGATGTTAGATTTTATATTCAAAGGAGTGGACTATAATGGAGTTACTTTTTGGTTTTCTCCCAGTATCTATCATCAATTTTCCCCTTTTCTCACCAACAATATCTAATTGGGGAAACCACAAGGTCCCTAGGAAGCCTATCTCACTGCTGCCTTTAGTGACTAGTCCTCCAGAGAAGCAAAACTATTATTAAATTATTTCTAAAGACTCTACTTCTGGATCATTTTACTTTAAAGAGTTAATACATGCCCTTTGTTGCTTAAGCAATTCAGGTTGGATTTTATATTCATTACATAATGAAAAACATATTCAATGCTCAAATCTCTTTCTGAATGAATACAACCTCCCTTATCTTCTATCTCCTTCTAGCTACTATTTTATTATTTTTCTCTTTACAACTAATTGAAAATGTAGTTTGCTTGATCTCTGTAATTCCTCTTCTCTCAATTACTTGACAACCCACTGCTTTCTGCTTTCCATTCTCATCACTACACAGAAATGGCTATTGACAAGGACATAAGTGGCTTAATCAAATCAGGCGACCTATTTCAGTTCTTGACTTATTCAGCCTCTTTCCATTGGTGTCAGTTGATACAAACTTTCTCTCTTTACTTCCTTTGTTTCTTGTCCTTCTTAAAGCCCCTCTCTCATGAATTTTTAAAATACCTCTCAAACAGTTTCTGCTCAATACTTTTTTTCTTCTGCCTGTATTTCCCAGAGTTTCACTCTTGCTCTTTCCCATTCCTTTCACTTTTAAGCCAGTCAAACCTTACTATACATCCTTATATAAATTATAAACATTATTATGTGGCAATCCCAGGACTACTTTCTCTTCCATTCTTCTTCCTAAAATACACTCTTGTTTTGTGACTTGAACATTTACTTTAATCTATGGATCCTGTGAACTTGATATTTTTACATTGTTTGTTTTATTTCAATCTCAGCATAGTACTGTACATTTAAGTTTGCCTTATTCTTCTCTTTCTCAGTTTTCCCCATTACATTGGTTAGGAATTCCTCTCCTATCCTGGGCCTTCCATTAGTCAGGGTTCTTCAGAAAAACAGAATAGGATATATGTCTATATATAGATGGACAGAAAGAGGTTTATTGTAAGGATTGAGTCACATGATTATAGACTAGAGGCTGAGAAGTCCCACAATCTGCCATGTGCAAGCTGGAGGCCCAGGAGAGCCAGTGGTGTAGTTCCAGCCCAAACCTAAAGGGCGGAGAACCAAGACTGCTGATGTGCCACTGTAAGAAAAGATGGGAGCAAATGTGCCCTTCCTCTGCATTTTTGTCCTATTGAATTAGATTATTCCCACTTACTTTGGTGATAGTGATATTCTTTTCTCACTCTACTGATTCAAATGCTAATCTCTTCTGGAAACACCCTTATAGACACAATGGTTTTTCAGCTATCTGGGTACTGCCTAGCTAAGGTGGCACATAAAATCAATGCTCACAGGTCTATAGTACATAATCCCTTCTACATCTCCCCCCTACCCCAAAACAATACAAAGAGGGAAGAATTGAACGTATATTCATTTTCTCTCTTACCACCACATGTACATCAATTAAGACGGACTGTGTTACAGCAACAGTTAAATATTATGAAGCCACTGAAAACCAAGAGAAAGATGACTTGATAACTGTAGGCAATTTTTTATTTCTACACAGTCCATATCTTTAACCAGTGATATTGGTTTTGTATAAGGTGACAGAGATAAAAAATAATGTTAAAAGCCTAGGAAGGAGCTGGTATGGTTTCTTGTTTGTCAAGAATATCCTAATTGGATGCCTGGCGTAGGGCTCTGCTTTTTATAGAACCCCCTACACTTAACATCCTGGGAAAAATGGAGACATCTCATACATATGCCTCGCACGTATAAGAGATCTATGTAGGAGATCTATGTTAGGTACTATAGATAGCCCCTTCATTATGCTACTTTTAGAGATTTGTCCTCTGAAAGAATTGTCTAAAATGTAGAAGGGTTTGTTATTTTCCAAACCTGGCAGGTAGAAGCCTGGATATTGGGTTAGAAACCAGAGGCAGGTAATAATTATTGCTCATTGAGAAGGAGCTGTCAAAGACAAGAAAATGATTTTCAAGTGTCTCTACATGCCCAAGGAAACTAGAAAGAGTAATTCAAGTCATACCATCTCATCAAGAACTGCTGTCCAGTATGATGTGATTTATTTCCTAGCTTCTTTTCCTGAGCTCATCTCTTAAATTATGGTATTCTCCAGATGTCCATCCTCGACCCACTGTTCTCATGCTGTGAACTTTTCCAGAGTGATCTCATTTCCTCTCATGATTTCAGTTCCTGATGACTTCAATTCTCTATCTTTATCCTTGACATTTTCCCACAGATTCATACTTCTCTCCATCTGTCTACTCCATGTCTCCCATAATATTGTCTTAACGTCTCAAAGTCAAGTTTTATAAAAATAGTAATTATTCCCACCACCACAAATCTGCCCCTCTCCTCATATTCCCAACTCCATTATTTGTATTTTTCTGTTCTTTGTTGTGTTTGGAAGTACTGACAGTCATCTCATTCACCCAGGCTAAAAACCATCCCCCGTGACTCTTCTCTTTATCCCAATATTTAATAAATTCCTATGCATTTTAACTCCTGACTATTTTTTTCTACCCTCCACCCTCCTTTCCATCATGATACCCTTGTTTTAATTTAGACCACTGTCTTCTTTCATCCTAAATTATTGAAACAACCTCCTAACTGAGCTGTCAGTCAGAATTTGCATTGTAAGCAATAGGAAATGACTTTGGCTAACTCCAGCAGAAGAGAGTATCTCATATAGGTTTGAGAACATTTATAGAATCAACAGGATAGATAGAGAACCAGATTCAAAAAATGTGTGGGACAGACCAATGGAACGTAATCAAGAGCCCAGAAATAAAACCACATGTATATGGGCAAAAATGTCTGACAAAGGAGCCAAAAACACACAATGGAGAAAATAAAGCCTCATCAATAAATGCTGCTGGGAAAATTGGAAAGCCACATACAAAGGAATGAAAGTAAGTACAGTTTTTACCCATGAACAAAAATTAATTCAAAATAAATCAAAGACCTAAATATAAGATATGAAACAATAAATTACATAGAAGAAAACATAGATACTAAACTTATGGATCTTGGTTTTAGAGAACATTTCAGGAATTTGATGCTAATGGCAAGGGAAGTAAAGACAAAAAGAAGTGTATGGGACTATATCAAACTAAAAAGCTTCTTACAGCAAAAGAAACCTACAACAAAACAAAAACGCGGTCAACCAAATGGGAGATGGTATTTGCAAACAACAACTCCGACAAGGGGTTAATATCCAAAATATATAAAGAACTCATACAACTCAACACCAAACTAACAAAAAATCCAATAAAAAATAGGCAGAGAACCTGAACAGATACTTCTCCCAAGAAGACATACAAATGGCCAACAAACATATGAAAAGATGCTCAACCTCACTAGCTATTAGGGAAAATGTAAATCAAAACTATGAGATGCCACCTCACAGCTGTTAGAATGGCTGTAATAAACAAGACAGGTAATCACACATGTTGGAGAAGTTGTGGAGAAAAAAGAACCCTCATTCACTGCTGGTGGGAATATAAACTGTACCACCATTACGGAAAACAGTATGGCGATTCCTCAAAACTCAGTAATAGTTACCATATGACCCAACAACCCCTCTTCTGGGTACCTACCCAAAAAACTTGAAAACATTTATTTGCAAAGATGCATGCACCCTTATGTTCATTGCAGCATTTTTCATGGTGGCCAAGACGTGGAGACAACCAAAGTGGACTTTGGTAGAGGACTGAATAAAAAAAAATGTGGTGTTTATATACTATGGAATACTACGTAGCCATAAGATGAAAATACTGCCATTTACGACAACCTGGATGGACCTTGAGAATATTATGCTAAGTGAAATGTCAGTCAGAAAAAGCTAAGAACCATACGATTTCACTCATATGTGGGGTATAAAACTGAAACTCGTGGACACAGACAACAGTATGGTGGTTACTGGAGGGAAGGGGTAGGTGGGTAGTAAAGAGTAAAAGCGGCCAAATATATGGGATGGAAATGGATTTGACTTTGGATGATGGGCCCACAATGCAATACACAGATCATGTATCATAGAAATGTGCACTTGAAACCTATATGATCTTATTAAGCAATGTCACCCCAATACATTTCCTTAAAAAGAAAGGAAGTATTTTCAAATAGCAATCACTTGATGTGCCGAAATACGGCCTGGTTGTCATAGGGTGTTGGTGTTCTCCTTGATGGACAGATGTCAACAGACAAGGATAAAAGCTACAGATATCTTTAATGTAGGTTAAAGATGTATCTTAGGACAAAAATAGTTCTGCAGGGCACAGGTGCAGCCCCATGCAAATGAGAGGAGCTTGTTTCTCTGGCCTTTCCAAAGCCCCACAAGTAGTGAGTGAGAACACCTGGAAACCATGCCTTGTTATTCTTCCGAGGCCTGGACAGTATGTTACTGAATCCTACCAGCCACCCTGGAGCCTCTGGCTACAAGGCTTGGCTCCCCCAAAGAAAGCGGTTGGTAACACTCTAGCACATGGCGATGTAAAACTGAGTAAATCAAATGTAAATTCCTGTCAAAATATCCATCGAAGCTAATTTATAAACCTAAACAGAGCCTATGACATGGAAGTAGTTATAGACTGAAAGATAAGAAATTGCTAACTGTCATATTTAAGTTACCAGACTGGCCATGCTACGTGGCTCAATCTAGTAAATAATGACACCTGTGCTCAACTGAACAGTATATAACCACTAAAAATGACATGTCTGAAGATGTTATAAGCAGCATGCAAAGTGCTTTTACTACCATATTAAATTAAAAAGTGGGCTGAGATATTATGAATAAAATCTGGTCTTATGTGAGTAAGGAAGGATGCAAAGGAATAATCCTGAAAAGAAATACAATTTTTTCAGCCCTCTTTCTCCTCTCACCTTCCTCTCTACACATCCTCAAAACAACACAGATAAACCAATAAACCAACTGGAAAATAGTGAAGTGGAAAAAAAAAGTGTGTGAACCAATGGTGTCAGCTGTGGCCAAGGCCAAGAAGGTGTTAGAACAACCTATTTAGAGCGCCACTGAGAACCCTGGCTCTGCTGAGAGAGTACCATTCTCACCTCCGGCCCTGCCCACACTTCTGCCTTTGGACAGTGCTGTTGTTGAGTGCCACAGCCAAATGGTCCTTTATGGCATTTACTTCAGATTCAAAGTCCTGAGTGCGAGTATCAAACTGCATGCTCAAGCCTTAGGTGCTGGGAAATGGGGAGAAAAAAGAAATCTGTCCTCCTTCAGTGGCTGTGGTGGGAAGTGAGCCATGAAATCTCTGAGCTTCGAGCTTTGAACTTTCTCTTAAATTGGAAATACTGAAAAATTGAGCTGCAAGAATAACAACAAAAAGTTGTGTCCAGTAAGTTGCCTCTCCTTCCAGTCATTCTCCCCTCTAACCAGTCTTTCTCGTGGAAACTGTTCTTGTGAGGAAGTTGCCACAAACATCCAAACAAGCAATTATGGCCTTTTGAAGTAAAGTTGTGACAGATGAGTGTAGAGAAATGGGCAGATTGGAGAGATATGTAGGGCCTAGAATCGACAGGGGTTTATGATTTACAGATGTGTGAAATGAAAGTGATAGAGAAATTAAGGTTGGTGTTGATATTTCTTTCTCCAACAATTAGGAAGAAATGAGAGATTCTTTTAATTTCGGATGTATTTAATATCTGGGCTTGTGGGAGAGCCAGTGCAGATGTAGTCTAAGTAGATGGCTGTGTAAGTCTGGGGTTCAGAGGACAGAGCAAAAAAAAATATATATTCATTAATGAAATATTTGTTGAGCACCTAGTTGTATGCCTGGTTCAGAGAGATAAGATATATCACTAAATCCTCATGTTCATAGTCAAGTGTTTGTTGATGAATCCACAGCAAGAGCTAACATTTCTTGGGCATTTGCTATGGGACAGGTACTGTTGTAAACATGTCCTAGAGCAGTGATGGCGAACCTATGACACGCGTGTCAGAGGTGACACGCGAACTCATTTTTTTTGGTTGATTTTTCTTTGTTAAATGGCATTTAAATATATAAAATAAATATCAAAAATATAAATCTTTGTTTTACTATGGTTGCAAATATCAAAAAATTTCTATATGTGACACAGCACCAGAGTTAAGTTAGGGTTTTTCAAAATGCTGACACGCTGAACTCAAAAGGTTCGCCATCACTGGCCTAGAGCATAGCTCCTCAACCTGGGCACTGTTGACATTTTAGAGATACAGTGGGGCCTTGACTTACGAGTGTCCCGACTAACGAGTTTTTTGAGATACCAGCTGTCTCTCCGCTGATTTTTTGCATTGAGTTGATAGAGTAATTTGAGTTAACGAGCTCAGTCTCGGAACGAATTAAACTCGTAAGTCAAGGCCCCACTGTATATTTTTGTGAGCCGTTGACATAAAATTGAACATTACAGGGGTAGGAGCTGTTGTACTCACCTAGGGATGATATACGAAGCTCAAATAGGGTCGGCTCCCCAGCATGCCTCTTTATGGAAACCATCCAGAGACATTTGGACCACATCACCTCAATTGTTTAAAATTTAGCACTTGGCTCATTGCTTCTCTTGTGTTAACATTAATCCTGCCAAACTCTTGGTGGTTTCAATATGCTTCTACTGAATGTATTCCATCATCCCAGTGTCTCAAATCCTTAATTTCCTTCGTTCCAAAGATTTGGTCCTTCATCCCACATCAGCCACTCACTTTCTATTGTCAGACCCTGGTTTGGTGTTTTCCAATCGTGACCTTTTAGCAGATTATGAAATCAGTGAAGTTGTCATAAGAATAATTTCTTTTAAATGAAATGTAATAGAACATAAAGTCATACTTAGTGTAAAAACTGGCTTATACATCTATCCCATCTAATTATATACAGGATTTACAATTGCTCAGAACAGGAAAGATGTCTCTGAGTAGACAAGGAGAAATGGAATCCAATACTCAAATTATTTATACAATTCTGTCTTTTTATAGCACTATTAATTTTCCTTGTCTACAACCTTATTCTCATCTGCATACAAAGAAGGGATAAAATCTGCTGCCTTGAAAAGAATGCCTCAACTGACCTTCCTATCCCAACTGCTTCATTTCTGATTCTAGAAAATTTCCTCCCACAATTTTATATACTCATTATTTCCTTTTCCTTTTTTCTTGCAGCTAATTGTGCACATTGCAGTCAGCTGTTATTAAAAATTCTCTTATTAAAGTTACAGATATCTCTGCTTTAAAAACCCAATGACCATTTGATCTTAATTCATAAACAATGTCTGACATTGTTTATTGCCAATTCTTTTGAAACTCTTTCCTTGGTTACTCCTGATTTTTTTCTATTCTATTTTTCATTATATTGAAAAATAATTGACATACATCACTGTATAAATTTAAGGCATTCAGCATGGTGGTTTGATTTACATATATTGTGAAATTATTTTCATAATAGATTCAACTAACATTCATCTCATATAGATACAACAGGAAGGAAAAAAAAAGGAAAAAAATTCTCCTTGTGATGAGAACTCAGAATTTACTCTCACTACTTTCCTATATATTGTATAGCGGTATTAGCTATGCTCATCATGATGTACGTTGCATCCCTAGTATTGATTCATCTTATAACTCTCTCTACTCTCTGTCTCTGGTAACCACAAGTTGATCCTTTTTCCTGTGTGTTTGTTTTTGTATTATTATATCCCACATATAAGTGAAATCATACAGCATTTGTCTTAGTATAATGCCTTCAAGTTCCAACCATGTTGTTGCATTTTTTTTATGGCTGAATAATATTATATTATTTTGAACATGGGAGTGCAGATATCTTTTTAAAAAAATATTTTTATTGATTTCAGAGAGGGAGAGGGAGAGAGAGATACAAACATGAATGATGAGAGAGAATCATTGATTGGCTGCCTCCTGCACACCCGACACTGGGGATTGAGCCCACAACCCAGGCATGTGTCCTGACTGGGAATTGAACCATGACCTCCTGGTTCATAGGTCGATGCTCAACCACTGAGCCACACCAGCTGGGCATGCAGATATCTTTTTGAGTTAGTGTTTTCATTTCCTTTGGATATGTTCCCAGAAGTAGGATCTCTGCATCATACGGTAGTTCTAATTTGCATTTGTTGAGAAACCTTCATATTGTTTTCCTTAGTGGTTGTACCAATTTACATTCCCACCAACAAGGGTTCCCTTTTTTCCACAACCACACCAGCGTTTGTCCTTTTTATGATGTCCATTCTAATAGGTGGGAGGTAATATCTTATCGTGGTTTTAATTTGCATTTCTCTAACTAGTGATATTGAGCATCTTTTCAAGTACTTGTTGGCCTTTCATGTATCTTCCTTGTAGAAATGTCTATTCAGTTGACCACTGTTTCACTGTTCTCCTTACACTTCAGTGGTCACTCACCTGTTGCATGTTACAATGTAAACCACTTCCTTTAGCTTGAAATAGTTGCTTCCTGTGGCTTCAGCGACACCAGCTTTGGGTTTATTTGCCTGCTTGTTGGAAACTACTCAGTTTTTTTAAAATAAGCTTTTCTTATTATTACCTAAATCCTCAAACATCATGATTTCTTTAGAGATCCCTTCTTAGTATCTCCTCCATTTATTTATTTATTTATTTATTTATTACATATAAAGTAAAGGTTTATTATAGATGAATATTATCATGAATATTGGGATGTAGCAGTGAAACAAATAGCAGAGTTGCTTTACATTAAATACAATTCAGTGGAAGTAACAGAGAATGAATGCATAAGCAAAAAATATGGAAGTAAGTGGGATGAAGGAAAATGAGTCATAATGAGAGTGTACATAGTAATTTGATGGGGAGGCAATTTTATGTAGGGGTTAGGGAAGGTTTTGAAAGAAGTAAGGGAAGTTACAGGTTATAATTTAGAGATTGACATTTTAGGAAGATGAAACAGCAATATACACAGAACCTCAAGCAGGAGGATGCCTGGTATGTACAAGAAAAAACAAGGAGGCCAGTGTATTGGGAGTGGAAAGACGGAGGGGTGAAGGTAGAGTAGAGAGTGAGTGAGGACATCAAAGCCCGTATCAAGGAAAGCTTGTGAACCATGATAACAACGTCAGATTTTACTCGGAGTGAGATACAAATCCAAGAACCTATATGTCTCAAGGTTTAGCTTTGCTAAGTGAAAACTGAATGGCTTTAGTGAAGGTTGAGGGGGTGAGGAAGAATTGAATCAGAGAGACGAATTCAGAGGTTACTGAAGTTGGTCCTATGAGAAGTGATGACATTTTGCACAAGGGTGGTGGTGGGAGAGATGAACAGCACTGGTCAGATTTCAATGATAGAGCAGACAGGATTTCTTGATGAAGCTTGGATATGAAGTTTGAGATTAAGAGAGAAGTTTACATTTTTGGACTGAGCAACTGACAGAACAGCACTGCCATTACTGAGATGGAGATGCCTCATGGATAAGCCAGTTAAGGTAATCAAGAATTTGGTTTTGCTCATTTAAGTTTGATGTACCTGTTAGATATCCAAATGTATATATCAAGTAAACAGGTGGGTAATATGGTTCTGGAGTTTAAGTGAGAAGTCCATGCTGGAAATATTACATTTTGTTGTTGTCAGATGATAGTTGAAGTCATGGAACTAGAGAGGAATCAGGAATTACCTGGGATGAGATTGCTAGATGTAGAATTAAAAAGGCAGTGCCCCCATCCCTACACATGTTTCTTCTAGCAGGGTGGCTCTACGTAGTCAGCAGTCTTTGCTCTTGATTCACTCCTGTTGCTTTTGTGAGCCCCAGCAATGTCAGTGTCCTTAACTCTGACATCAGTGTGGAATCTTCAAATGCCTCTAACACTGAGTAGGCATTGGAGCTAAAACTAATGGAAGATGAGGAGCTTTCTAGATCAGGAGAAAATGAAATAGATTCAGTTGCAATGAATAAAGGCTGCCTTTGTAAAAGAGAGCCAGAACTTTGTCAATGAGGCATTTCTAAATCCTTTCAGAAGCTGCCTTGCTGAGAAGGGAGTGGGAGGACTATCAACAGTGTAAGGTCATGTTGGAGGGTCCCTGGGCCCTTTGTGATACTGCTTCCAGGATCATCAGGTTAGTGGAGGAGCATGTTCAGCTCACTGGCGGATTTCTTTTACTATACCAGCAGACAATTATTTGAGGATGTGTGGGAATTTGAGCCTGGAATTACGTACTTTTGGTCTCCATTTTGGCTTGTGGTGACACTAAACCTTCTTCCTTCATTGCTGCTCCTGTGTTGCCTTTGGCTAACATCCCTTCTGAGGTCATGCGCCTTCTGGGTTCTGGCAGGTGGCACAAGGGGCCAGTTTCTAGGTCAGCAGTGTCAGTGAGAGTGTGCCAATTGGCACAAATATCAAGATGCCAGCTGAAGAGTCACCGTTATGGCCCTGGAGTCTGAAGTCTAATTTCCACTCATCAGCTTTTCAAAGGTGTGTACGTGTATATATATTTAGGGAAAAGGATACATTTCTTTTAAAATGTAAGCTAAGGATAAACCACAACAAATAATAAAAACTGAGACTTCTGAATGTAGATACAGGTCACATAAAGAATCCAGTCATCTGAAATTTATAATAACAGGCTGCCAAATTAACCATCTACAGTTTGTTAAACTGCCCAATGAGTGAGATGCTAAATATTATTATATTACTAAGAGGTTTTAGTTTAAAGGTCAGATACAAATGGAGAAAAGAAATTAATTGAAAGTATATTGAGCATCTCATAGAAAAACTGGGAAAGCAGAGCAAAGAGGCTGAGATTTGACGTGGTAAGAACCACACCCTAAAACACATCACATAACTGGTCTGGAGAAAATGCAATTGCGACTACTGCTGGGACCTGCACCTTGATGTGTGCCCCATCTACACTGCTGCTAGTGATGCCCCAGTTTTGCCTTTTCTGAAAAGCAGGCACTGACATCCCACCACTAGCATCAGAGCACATTTTCATCTGTCCCTTCTTTTCATCATTAATTTCTGATGTATAACTGAGGGTGGGGACATCTGATTGGCTCAGCCTAGGAAGAGTGCCCATACCCTAGCTGCAAGGAAGTCTGGCTTAGTGAGTATCTGGCATCTTTTGCTTCTATAGTAGGATATGAATCCCCTTAAGATTTGTAAGATGTGAAATTCCCTAAATGTATGTATGGAAGAAGGTCAGATGCTGGGCAGCCAAAAAAGTGACAAATATCTATAATAATATATATCATTTGGCTGCTTAAAATCAACACATACTTCCTTCTACACTTAAACATCTAAAAGAGAAATTGCTTCCATATAATGTAATAAAATAATTCCATAAAACCTGAGGATGTACCCACTGACTTTTACGAGGGAAACAATCCAATATATAAAGAAATTCAACTCAACCCCAGGAAGACAAACAATCCAATTGAAAACGGGCAAAAGACCTGAATAGACACTTCTCCAAAGAGAACATACAGATGGACAATAGACATCTGAAAAAAGGCTCAATGTCACTAATCATCAGAGAAATGCAAATTAAAACCACAAAGAGATATCACCTCACACCTGACAGAATGCCTACCATCAATAAATCAACAAACAAGTGCTGGCGAGGATGTGGAGAATAGGGAACACTTGTGTGCTGTTGGTGGGAATGCAGACTGGTGCAGCAACTGTGGAAAACAGTATGAAATTTCCTCAAAAAATTAAAAATGGGACTGCCTTTTGGTCCAGCGATATATCCCAATTCTGGGAATATATCCTAAGAATCCCAAAACACCAATGAGAAAGAATGTATGCACTCCTATGTTCATAGCAGCATTATTTACAACTAGAGGCCTGATGCATGAAAATTTGTGCAAGAATACTATCGACCTTCCTTCCCCCGGCTGCTGGCACCAGCTTCCCTCCGGCACCCGGGACCCTGGGCTTCCTTCCTCTGGCCACCTGCAGGCACCCAGGATCCGGGCTGGCTTCCCTCCAGCCCCAGTTTGGTCAGGAAAGACGTCTGGAATGACCTCTGGAAGACATTCGGTCTAATTAGCGTATTACCCTTTATTATAGACTAGAGGCTCAGTGCATTAAATTCCTGCACTGGGAGGAGTGGGGGTCCCTCAGCCAGGCCTGTGCCCTCTCGCAGTCCAGGAGCCCTCAGGGGGCATCCTTAGCGCTGCCGTGGAGGCGGGAGAGGCTTCCGCCACCGCTGCTGCACTCGCCAGTCGTAAGCCTGGCTTCTGGCTGAGCAGTGCTCCCCCTGTGGGAGCACACTGACCACCAGGGAGCAGCTCCTGCATTGAGCATCTGCCCCCTGGTGGTCAGTGCACATCATAGTGACTCGTCGTTCAACTGTTCTGTCAATTTGCAGATTAGCCTTTTATTATATAGGATAGCTAAGTTCTGGAACCGGCCAAAGTGCTCATCAATAGGTGAGTGGATAAAAAAGCTGTGATACATTTACACTGTCCCATAAAAAAGAAGGAACTCTTACCTTTTTTGATAGCATGGTTGGACCTGGAGATTATTATGCTAAGTGAAATAAGCCAGTCAGAGAAAGACGAGTATCATATGATCTCACTCATACATGGAATCTAATGAACAAAATAAACTGATGAACAAAATAGAACCAGAGGCATGGATACATGAAACAGACTGATGGCTGTCAGAGGAGAGAGGGTATGGGGGACTGAAGGGATTAGCCAAAGAACATATATGCGTAACCCATAGACACAGAAAAAAGTGTTTTGTCGGCCAGAGAGAAGGGGGTTGGGGGCTGGGTGGAGGTGGGCAAAGGGGGATAAAAGGGGGTATCTGTAATAGTGTAAACAATAAAAATAAAGTAAAAAAAAATAAAAGAGAAACATCCCAAATCTTTTTGTTGTTGTTGTTGTTAATCCTCACCTGAGGATATTTTCCCATTGATTTTTAGAGAGCGTGGAAGGGAGGGAGGGAGACAGAGAGAGAAACATTAATATGAGAGAGACATATGGATTGGTTGCCTCCCACACGTGCCCAGACTGGTGCCTGGGGATCAAGCCTGCAACCAAGGTACACGCCCTTGACCAGGTTTGAGACTGCAACCCTTCAGTCCACAGGTCAAAGCTCTAACCACTGAGAAGCCGGCTAGGGACCAAGTCTTATCAGTTATTGCATCTAGCTCAGACCACACTCTCTGTGTAATATCCATTCCTCCCTTTGTTCTGCCATGACTCCAACCAGAGGTTCTTTCAACTATGGATCTCACTGTAACATTATCCACTTTATATTCAACTAGAGGCCCAGTGCACAAAATTCGTGCATGGCTAGGGTCCCTAGGCCTGGCCGGTGATCAGGGCTGATCAGGGTCTTTTGGCTGCCCGCTGGGGCCTTCTTTCCAGCTGCTGGCCAGGGCCTTCCTTCGTTCCACACTGCCCCCTGGTCGTCAGCGCCCATCATAGGGAGCGTTCAAACTCCTGGTGGGTCGAACTCCCGAGGGGATAATTTGCATATTAGCCTTTTATTATATAGGATGGTAGGGGAAAGGGAACAACAAGAATAGGAACACTGTTAAAGTGTGTAAGATGTAAGTATACATGTGACATGGAGAGTAAGTCTTTTTATAATTCACAGAGACCATCTCTCATTTCATTCTTTTTTCCATCCCTGTCTTACTCATGTATGAAAACAATCACTGTTTTCTTGATAAGACTTTCTTCATTTATCACAACCTTTTCTACGTTTCCTTTCTCCTCAGTCATCATCTTGGATCAAGATGTTGGAGTACTTCAATAGTCCCTGATCGTTTTCTCTTTTCCCTCCCTTTTCCCCACTAAATTCTTTCCATAAAAGATAGTTATCTTTAAAAATGCACATCTGATCACATCTCTTCCCTGCTTCCAGTGACTTGTAATTCTTCAGAGAAGGTCCACAGTTCTCAGCGTGGCCTAGTAGGATTTCTCCATATGACCTCTGGCCTTCCTCAATCTTTCTCTCTCTCTTTCTTGTCTCTTCTCTCAGTTTCTAAGAAACTGCACTCTCTTTCCAGCCTCAGGGCTTTGCAGTAATATTCCCTTTGCTTGGAATGTTCTTTCCATCTTCTTCTCATCCTGCACTTCTTCAGGTCTTCAAATCTTTTTGTCTCCATCCCCTCCTTGCCGCCGACATCCATACAGTCAAGGCACCCACCTCGACTACTCTTCATACCACTGATTGTCACTATATTATTTCTATTATTATTTTCTAAATACCTGTTTATACTGGTAAAACCTAAGGTCCAGGAGGAAATAGGCCATGCACCTGTGCACCGCTGTGTCCTCAGTGCCTAAGTTACTTACAACCTGGCACATGGCTGGTGCTCAATGGGTCACTGCTGAGCAAACAGATAAGTGAAAAGGTTCTACATTGGTAATTATAACACCAGGCATTATATGTGGCTGTGTTCAGATTTCTGCTTTCTTATGATAAAACTCCTCAATTATTTAATCCTCATTATTTAATTTTGGCCGGGAAGGTATTGATAGAAAAATTGTATTTGCATTAAGGTCTGAATTCATATTCACCGTGGAGAAGTGGGACAAATTCTCAGCAGACCAAATGTCATTTGTTTTCCAGCACTAAATTTTGGCAAGAATACTTCTCTGCTAATTTGAGTGACCAAGAATTTATGCAATTTCCTCTGAAGAAAATTATCCTTTAGAGAGCATGAAGAAATATTATTCTCTTCACCTAAATCTAATCATTTTACCAGGCTCCATTTCTTCTTGCACCTGACTTTCTTTTTTTTCTTATAGAACCAATTCCATCTGCTTTGTAGAAAGCTCTCCTATTTAAAAATTTGCCTTTCAAACCCACGATGTCCTAGGATGTGTATATTGAACGGCCAGAAATAACTCAGTGACATATTCTCCTTGCTTATTTCATACATATTTCCAACTTATGACTCATTGGTTTAAAGAGGACAAATGTGAACTAAGAGCAAAACAGAGGACTTGATGTGCTTGTGCCTGGGAGGAAGATGAATCACCGTGCTGCTGGCAAAGCTTCGCAGCCAGGGTGCCTGTCTCATGGGTTTGAATGACCCCCACTGTTCCCTCTCTGGCCTCACTCACAAATTCACATGCAACCTCACACAGACACACATCCAGAACACCACTCGCTTCTCACTTTAGAAGCCCTATGGAACTATTTCAGTCTGGAAGGCATGCATATAATAAAGAAAGTGACTGTCTTGGAGGCTATAACTTGATATATGAACACGTCAATGGGACCTAAAATGTTAGCAGTGGCATTTTCATTCTCAATTTTCAAAGAATTTTATTTTCCTCTCTCCTTCCACCATCTGTTTTTCTTACTGTAGCAAATGTCATTTCCTATGGAGTTTAATAGGATATGAAATAGGATTGTTTTACAGCGAATTTTGATGTAGTTTCATAATTTTTCTGAGTGTAATCTTCTCCCTCTTTTCTTCCCTCCCTCCCTTTTATTTTTCTTCTTCATTTCTTTCTCTCCCTTTCTTTGTAACCCTTCTTCCCTCTTCATTTTTTTCCTTCTTTCCATTTTACTCAGAAAAATTGAGCTAGCTTTAACATAAAATTAACCATATCAACTTAAAAAACTCCTATAGGTTTGCTTCTAGATTCTGAAATCCGTGGAAAGACAAAGTTCTTAAATATATGAATTTTCATTAATTTTTATAACAACCATAAGTTAAACTGTTAAGCAGTAAATCCCCATTGAATGGACAAGCTAAGGATTTTAACTTCTGTTGGTGTTGGTGCGTGTAAAGGAGTAAATGGAGAATGCAAAGTAGAGGAAGCGATGAAAGGGGAAGGTGCGGGAAGCGATAATGTATCGCTTTCTATGTGACAGGCAGGGTTTAAATGCTACATATGTGAATTTATTTAATTGTCACCATAACTACACAATAGAGATATTACTGTTTTCTCCATTGGACATAAAAAAACAGAGGCACAGTGAGAGTAAGGCCACACTACTAAGTGGCCGAGGCACAGGGTCCTCTGTCACTAAAGGATTATCCACACTGTTTTCTCACCTCTGGACTCGGGTATAAATCTGTAGCATGATGGAGGAGAGAGTCTTTTGTGAAATATTAGAGCAATCTTTTACTGTCTTCCTTTGAGGCAAACAAAGCCAAAGCATTTTGGAAAGAAAGCTCGTCTGACCATCGTAGGGGGAAACTCCAGAAGGCAGGAGGATGGTCCACTTGAGGAGCTGGCTGCGCGGTATCCTGGAGAATGGTGGGGAGAAGCAAGGAGAGATCCTGGCATGTGTGGAGAATGCGATGCAATCACCGCTGTTTCCTAGATTATCTTCAGGATAAACTTCTTGGGCTGTGTGTAACTTTGAGTAGGACTTTACTCTTGCGTGTTTTTGGCACGAAGTGTACTGACTTGTTAACTGTTGTGAGTCCCATTTAGGTAACACCTTGTTGGCACTTGGAGTATCTGGAATAGGAAAAGGAAGATATCTTTTCTTTCCTTGACTTTAGGATCCAATATGAAAGAAAGACTCAGAAAAAATTCTTTTTATTTGAAAAAATCTTTATTATTGAAAATATTACATAGGTCCTCCTTTTTCTCCCATTAACCTCTTCCTGCATACTCCCATCCTCCCTCCCCCCACCAGGCCCTCACCACCCCATTGTCTGCATATGGGTAATGCATATATGCATACAAGTTCATTCATTTATCGCTTTTCACCTACCCTCCCTGGCCTTCCCTCTGAGGTTCAACAATCTGTTCATGCTTCTATAACTCTAGGTCTATTTTTGATCATCAGTTTATTTGGTCC
Organism: Myotis brandtii; assembly: GCF_000412655.1. NCBI lineage: Eukaryota > Metazoa > Chordata > Mammalia > Chiroptera > Vespertilionidae > Myotis > Myotis brandtii. The sequence continues at coordinate 2,007,681 of NW_005353753.1, forward strand.
ATTAGGTTCCACAAAGGAGTGAGATCATGTGATACTTATCTTTCTCTGAATGGCTTAGTTAGCTCAGCATAAAACTCTTCAGGTCCATCCATGCTGTCACAAATGGTAAGAGTTCCTTTTTTTTATTGCCGTGTAGAATTCCATTGTGTAAATGTACCATAAATTTTTTTATCCACTCATCTGCTGATGGGCACTTAAGCTGTTTCCAAGTCTTAGCTATGGTGAATTGCACTGCTATGAACATAGGGGTGCATATATTCTTTCTGATTGGTGTTTCAGGTTTCTTAGAATATATTCCTAGAAGTGGGATTACTGGGTCAAATCGGAGTTCCATTTTTAATTTTTGTGTGGAAACTCCATACTGTTTTCCACAGTGGCTGCACCAGTCTGCATTCCCACCAGCAGTGCACGAGGGTTCCCTCTTCTCCACAGCCTCGCCAACACTTATTGTTGGTTGATTTGTTGATGATAGCCATTCTGACAAGTATGAGGTGACAGAAAAAACTTTTATTATATGTTTTGCTGAACTGGAAGATAATGTACCATAAAATTGGATATTTGTTACCCTACAAAGAAAGACTGAAAAGAATGGCTACACAAACACACAAGTGCTGCACTCCCAAACAAAATGGGGCAGGTGAAAAAATAGCAGTTCAGTAAACAAACAAAATAAAAACTAAAAAACAAAACAAAAACAACCCACCCAATTTATTGAATATGTCTGATATGGATGAGTTGTATTAATTATATTTCTTTGATTCAAACCAGATTAACCAAAGGAAGGGAATTCATTGTCTTTTAAGTTTGGAAAGGATGTTGGGGATAGTTCACATGATCAAAAGAAAAGTTTCAGGGATTGGGACTTTACTGGTTGGGACTATAGGTCAGAACTGACAAGTTTCTCCTCTCCTCTCCTTGTCTGTCTTCACTCCTTCTATTCTCTTACTTTCTCCTTCTCCCCTTCTCCTCTGCTTCACACACACACACACACACACACACACACACACACACACACACACACACACTTGTTTGAGTTCTAATGTTCTTCCCAAGTGGCAGGAACTATTGGGCTACTGTAAAGCCCAGATTCACATTCTCCATGGTTAGCAAATCTGGTAGAAAGAGCACTTCTCCTCCCAAGTTCCTATATCAATTTCAGGTAAGGTCTTTGATTAGCCTGTTTGTTTGAGTGGCATGCCCATTCTTGGTCTAAGCAAAATGGAATTCAAGTTCGGTTGAAGACCTATTACAAAGGGTAATGCAGTGAAAACTAGGATCTCTCTGACAGAGTGCTCTAAGAGTCGTAAACTGGTGGTGTTTTACTTAGAATGATGTTTCTGACATTTGTTGTTAAATTGTGCTGTTGCCCTCTGTGCGGGACACGGCAAACTCTAATTACAAGAGCAGAATCCAAACCAAGTAACTCCCCTCTGCAGCATCTCCCCTTATTGCTCTTTCCAGACTTTTCCCATTCACTCAAAACAAGCTTGATTTCCTGCCTCGCAGGGATAACTGCAAACCGTAGGCAGATGCAGGCGCTGCTTAATCAGGTCTGGGGGCCAGGCCTTAATTAGAATGCTTGGAAAAGAAGAGAAAATTATTAAGCTACATTCTCGATTCCTGTTTCTAATTTTAAAGAGGAAATTATGCATTAATCAAGCCCTGTGCTAGAGCTCCAAGGCACGTTTTTGAAATATCCCAAAATAACAAGAGGAAAATTTTTGCTCTATTTTGATAAAACCACCTTTGACTACTTGCTATGTATAGCATGATATATTCCAACATGCAGTGAGCTAGGTTACGATATACTAAGTTTTAGTTACATTAAACATTTCTTCCTGAAACATATAGTGATAAATATCATTTGTAATTGAAAAAAATAATATAAAAGTTGAAACTTAAAAAAAAAGCTTTTTTCTGGACTCAAGATACTAGTATGTCATGATAATTAACATTAGGCACATATTTCCAGAAAATAAAACAGAATGGCGCAGAGCCCATTTCAGAGGCGAATAGAAGGTGAATTAAATAGTTTAAGAGAATACAACTCTACTAAGAACTACAGGGGCAGATGACTTCTGATGAGCAGATAATTACTTCCATAGCAATGTTTTATTGGCGATGCCAATATTGAATCAATGATAATACTGTAATTTGTGATGCTCAAACTTAGACTTAAGGCAGGGAAAGTGATTGTTTTATGTGAGAATGGAAAATTATTTTTGTTTTCCATGAAGCAATAGAATACAGATACCATATTCTTAAAAAATTCTTAGCAATTAGTTCCCCAATTTAAAAATGGGGTGTCCATTTTTTTAAAAATATGTCTTTATTGATTTCAGAGAGAAAGGGAGAGGGAGAGAGAGATAGAAACATCAATGATTAGAAAGAATCATTGATTGGCTGCCTCCTGCATGCACCCCCTTTGGGGATCAAGCCTGCAACCCAAGACCCTTCAGTGCACAGGCCGACACTCTATCCACTGAGCCAAACCAACTAGGGCAGTTCCCCAATTCTTATCCTAAATCACACTATGAAAATAAAGACACATGGTGTCGATGTCCCTCTCCTCAGGAAATATTCGCACTCCTATACAAAGATAATCACTGCTTCAAACAGTGGGGAAATGACACCAGAGAAGTCTCCATTGGTATTGAGATAGTTAGATAGACCACGGTTATCCATATCATGAAATACAAGGCAGCACCTATAACAAATGAAGTAGGACTGTGTGCACCATGGTGAAAAGATAGCTAAGACATTTTTAGGAGAAAAGAAGTAAGTCACAGGAAAATGGATTTATTATGATACCACTTAGGTAAATGGGAAAACACAATATATTTATAATTTATATATGCACATCCTATATAAAAAAGAGCTAATATGCTAATTAGACCGGATGGTGGAATGACCTTCTGGAACGACCAGTGGGCAGGGCCGCAGGGCCGTGAGGCAGCCAGGACTGTGAGCCCCTTGCATGAATTTTGTGCATTGGGCCTCTAGTATGTTAATAAAAACTTTAGGAGGGTAAATGGTACACTGTTAACAGCGGTTACTTTTGGGGATGAGAGACTTTCACTTTCTCATTATACTTCTACTAGAGGCCCAGTGCACGAAATTCATGCAGGGGTGTGTGTGTCCCTCAGCCCAGCCTGCACCCTCTCCAATCTGGGACCCCTAGAGGGATGTCCAACTGCCCATTTAGGACTGCTGACTCCCAACCACTCGCCTGCCTGCCTGATTGCCCCTAACCACTCCCCTGCCAGCCTGATCAATGCCTAACTGTTCCCCTGCTGGCCTGATTGCCCCTAACTGCCCTCCCCTGCTGGCCTGATTTCCCCTAACTGCCCTCCCCTGCCAGCCTGGTTGCCCCCAACTGCCCTTCCCTGCAGGCCTGGTCCCCCCGCCAACTGCCCTCCCCTACAGGCCTGGTTGCCCCCAACTGCCCTCCACTGCAGGCCTGGTCCC
>NW_005353753.1:2011226-2019068 GCF_000412655.1 Myotis brandtii
TCCCCTACAGGCCTGGTCCCCCCCAACTGCCATCCCCTACAGGCCTGGTTACCCCCAACTGCCCTTCCCTGCAGGCCTGGTCCCCTCCAACTGCCCTCCCCTGCAGGCCTGGTTGTCCCCAACTGCCCTCCCCTGCTGGCCATCTTGTGGTAGCCATCTTGTGTTTACATGGGGGTGGCCATCTTGTGTGTTGGAGTGATGGTCAATTTGCATATCACTCTTTTATTAGATAGGATATATTTTAAGCCTTCTGTTTTCAATGTTTACAATAAAGTCTTTGTATATTAAAAATAAAGAAATATACATGAATATATTCCCTATAAATATTTCTTTACCAACCTAAAGTAATAATTTACATTTTTGTTTTACTGACTCTACTGATGTTAGTAACTTCCTTTGGAAGGAGACTGTGGTGGTGAGGATACAGAATCCTGAGTGCTCCTTTGTGAAGCACTCACTCTTTCCACACTCCACTGTTCTCTCAGTATGCAGAGGCCATTATTTAAAGACTTGCTCAACCCATGTTATCTAGTTTTAACTTAATTCTGTATGTCTTCATGATGAAGATAGTCTAATTTTTTTAAAATTAAAAATCAGGCTCCTGAAGGCTAAAATCTGTATGAGAGCCCTAGCTAGTTTGGCTCAATGGATAGAACACCAGCCTGTGGACTGAAGGGTCCCAGGTTTGATTCCAGTCAAGGGCACATGCCTGAGGTGTGGGGCTCAATCCCCAGTGGGGGGCATGCAGGAGGCAACTGATCAATGATTCTCTCTCATCATTGATGTTTCTATCTCTCTCCCTCTCCCTTCCTCTCTGAAATCAATAAAAATATATTTAAAAAATAAAAATAAATAAAATCTGTATGAGAACAGAGACTGAATCCAGAGTGTGTGTGTATTTGTGTGTGTGTGTGTGTGTTTCTTTAATCTTACAGAGTTTTAAATATAGTATTACTTGACAGGGGACCTGTCCCTGAGCAGGTCTGCCTGGGCTAGCTGGTAGTCTTTGGGTTCTTGGCTTCATGCAGCAAAGGTTTTACAACTTGAGTCCAGGTGATTTTGAGGATATGTTTATTAAAGCTGTGGACAGTGAAACAAGGACGGGCTTAGCATAGAAGAAGCAACAGGAGATCCAAGGTTGGGATGCTTTGGTTCTCTAAAAATGGTATAGGCAGGAAATGAGCCGAGGAGGAACTGCTTTAGCTCAGTGGGAAGTCAGAGAAAAGGTGGCTTTTAGCCTGGGATGAGCTGCCACTGCCCACTGCCACTGTCCACTGCTCCTCTGGTTGATAGTCTCATGGGGTCCCTTAGAGATTAGGAGACACACCCCTGTGGGGAAGAGAGGGAAGGGAAAGCTTGTGTTGAGTCCTTTGTCTTGAGGGCTCTTTTACAGGTGGGAATCTTAGGGAGTTCTCAGGGGAGGGTTTCAGCAGAATATTCATCAGTTTTCCAGGTGTGCTCTTTCAGGGTTGTGGCCTCTCCTGATTGGTCAGCCCCAGGGCAGGGTCATTGGTCATTGCAGCTGATCCTGGCACCACCCACCTGGTTTTGCTGCTTTTCTGGGCCCGAAGCTGAAATACAATGGAGGCCTACATATTATCTCTAGGGAGGTGGTCTTTTGTACCTGGCTGTAAATTGCTCGGCCAGTTTGTTCAGCTATCCGTCGCAGTTTCCCCATTTACTTGCCAAGGAATTTTCCTAGCTTCTTACTATCCTGCCTCAAAAGTAGGCATATAGAAAATATTGGCCAAGTGGCTGAAGCTACAGGTGGAGGAATCATTAGGACTAGGGGAACATGCCTGGGGATTCAGAAATATGATTTGTTAAGAAAACAGTAAAATAGTAAGGAAATTATGAATGTATAACTCTTCTGAGAAATTTTTATAGGCAGGGTTTCAAACAATTTCATGAAGTAGGCAAACTCATATCCTCTCCTTAAATTTAAAAGGAAGTGGTAGTCTAATTTAATTCTCTTTCTTAAGACCAGGCCACTCTGCAAACAGGTTAGTTTTTGGTTTGTTTTCCTAGCATTTTATTTCAGGCACTTTCTCCATTCTGACAATTTTCTGAGTTTCTTGCACTCTGGAGTACACGATGTCAGGATTATCTACCTGCCAGTTCTGGTCTTTCATCCTCCTTAACCACTACCATCGTAAAGAGAGAGAGAGAAAAAAACCACCCACATTAAATCAAACCAAACAAAACCAAAAAAAAAAAATCTTCCCTCTATCGCTCTTTGGGACTCAATGACCCATATCCTGTTTTAGCAAAGACTTTTCCAGAGCTTCTACTAGGTTTGGCACATTTAGTGTCACAATTTTCTTCTTCTTTTGAGTACTTTTGTTTCCTGAGTTTACTTATAATAATGTCTGTTAAAGGAAGGGCAGGACAAGCAGCAACAGGACTTAGGACACCATGTCACGGCAAAGATAGCCAGCTTTTGGCCTCCTGGTAAAGAGTTAGCTGCTTAATGAATAACAAATTATAAACAGACCCTGAGGTTAAAGGATAATAGGCACGGTCTTGGCCTCCACCTTATTAAGTTGACACACTTCCATAGACAGTGGGCCAATTACATCAGGGGGACCCATTGGGGCTAATTCAAAAGTCCCTGTTGTGTTTTCCAGCCTGTTTACTTATTTGGACTGCAGAGCTAAACAGGGCCAATCTTCTCCTTGATGTGTTCTATTTTAGTATTGTTTAAAAAACTAAGAAACCCCCATCTGGAAAATTAGGTATATTTTTATCACAGTGCTAGGGGTTGTGTGGTTATCAAGTTTAGCATGTGTAGCTGACAGAGAGGAAAATGGTCAGACTGAAGAACAGAGGTGTGAAAAGATGTTACCAACAATAAGGCTATAAAAACACTTGCCTCTTTTTAACCAAGCAAAACATTTCTTATGTTCCTTAAAAGAACTGAAAGGCCCTGATAAGTGATGATGAGGTTCACATCATCATTGATTCAAGTTGATCTTTTCTGAGAAATAGGTCTGGTGTTAGGTGAGTATTTTTGGCTGATGGGCTATTTGCATTCAACAAAACATTTATTTTGCTCCCATTATGTGCCAGGTATTTTGGTTAAAGTCAGGACTACAAACATGAATAGAGATTTTTTTTAATGTTTTGATCTCTCCCTCCCTCTCCCTTCTTCTCTGAAATCAATAAAAATACATTTTAAAAATAACAATAAAGTAAAAAAAAATACTGAAAGTCTCACAATGAATAGCAATCATCAGTCCCACATAGAACTTCCAATCATCCAGTTCTGATCTTTTGAGACAACCACTTTTAATACTTAATCTGCTGTCTTTTTTTCTGACATTTATTTTCACTTATCTAGATGATAAGGTTCATGGCATTTGTTGATTTATCAGTATATTATATATTAATTTCATTTTTTTTATACCAGGACTTATGTCTTTTATTCTTACCCTAGCCTACCCCTTCTCATTGGGTAGGTGGGGTTCAGAACGAAAGTGAAAGATTAGGAAAAGAGGGATTTATTTTGAGTGATGTGAAGCAGGATGTTGCTGGGCATTTCTGGTTATGATTCATAGAGAGCATGCAAGGGGAACAAGAAGTAATCTGATGAGTTTATTAGAGTGTTTTTCAAAGTGTGGTCCCTGGACAGGCAGTGTCAGTCTCACTGGGAACTTACTAGAAATGCAAATCCTATGTCCCACCCCAGACCTACAGAACCAGAAACTCTGGAGGTGGGCCCAGCAGCCTGTGATTCTTGCTACATTTGGAGAAACACTAGCTTTAGAGCATGACATTTTAAACTTGACTCAGAAGCATCTGGGAATTTAAACACAGGAGGCCGATGCCCATCCCAGAGAATATGCTTTAATTGGTCCGAGGAAATTGAAATCCGGAGAGACTGAATAGTTTCCCTAAGGTCACAGAGCTAGTAGGAATTAATGCCTAGTTCAGCCTGACATCAAGCCCCAAGTTTATCCATGTGTTGCATAGACCTGCAAACTGTGTGAAAGTGGAGGTTGAACAGCCTTTCTCCGGGCACCTGGACTCACTGGAAATGTCTTCTCACTGTTTAGTTCTGTTCTCTCAAAGGAAAGAGTCCTTGAACAATACAACACGTGTAAATGGGACTTTGTATGTTGAGAATAAGAATATGTCTTAGCTATGTTTGTTTTAGTTACTTTTACAAAATGCATTTTTTGTAAACCCATGAAATCCTAGACTTACTACAATCTACCCCTACTTTGAGCAAAGCCAATATATAGAAATTTTATATAAAGCAGAAAAATAGAATCACTCTGAAACAGGGCAACATTTTCACTTGACAAAAAGGTTCAAGGCAGGGTTCCAAGGTTCTCAAGTGCAGTGCTCACCTAAATGTTGTGTCTACTACTTGAGATTTTTAGTGGTATGCAAATGCATATTCAAAGAATTAATAGCTATGCATGATTTAAAGGCTTTTTCTAAGCAATTATATTATCTGTTCTCCATGTTAGGGCCTTTACATGGATTATCTCATTTAACCCATATAACCTGCTATGGGATACCTAAATAATTCTACTTCTTTTACAGATTAGCAAACTGAGGCTTAGAAAGATCAAATAACTTCCATTAGCTGTGTGGACTTGGATATATGTAGTTAATTCAGGATTTAATTCAGACAGTCTGAAGACAGAATCTGGCTGTATAGGGCTTTGGACTCCATGCCACTCTGAGTATGAGTATCCAATGACCCTTTTTAGTAAGGCAGCTATAAGGTTATTCCTTTCTTCTTCTTCTTTTTTTAATGTATTTTATTGATTTTTTACAGAGAGGAAGGGAGAGGGATAGAGAATTAGAAACATCGATGAGAGAGAAACATCGATCAGCTGCCTCCTTCACACTCCCTACTGGTGATGTGCCCGCAACCAAGGTACATGCCCTTGACCGGAATCAAACCTGGGACCCTTGAGTCCACAGGCCGACGCTCTAGCCACTGAGCCAAACTGGTTAGGGCGGTTATTCCTTTCTTATTGATTGCCAATGGCAGCTAGCTAGAGGCTGGGTGCCTGAGAAGTTGGTGATTTAGGAGTAGCCTGGATCAAGAATTCTGTCTTTTAGGGGTGTCTTCACTGAGTTCTGCCCAACTGGCCCAATGGGATATGTATTCTCTTTCAAAGAACTTGGAAGTATTTTAATCAGACAGTAGGTTGGTTAGAAACTTGAAGAAATCCAGAGAAGCAGAAATCCTTCTGGGTGCTGCAGAGACAATTTCCCTTGTTTACTGACTTCTGGGTGTTTTCTTATAGGAACTGCCATCATTCAGAGGAAACGTTGCCAAATCTCTGTTTCCTGTCATCTCCAAGAGCCTGACTAATAACCTCGGGAGAATCCAATGAGAGTTCTGTATGTATGGGTGTGGAAAATGAGAAGTTTAGTTCTGAACCTCTCTGAGTCAGAATTGATCTTATCAGCCTGGAGACCTGGAATAAGACTCCACCCTCCATCTTCAGTTATTTGTATTGATACCTAAAACAGTGAAAGGGAGGGTGTGAGCTCTTGACCCAGTTCTATTCCAGGGCCGCAAAAGGTCTCCTAGGGCACATTTATTTTTGGCCTCTGCTGAAGCTTCGAGTGACGCTGGCATTCAGCCTCTCGTTCTCCACAGCAGATAGGAGTAGTTATGAAATCAACAAGATTGCAGAAGAGCAGAAGTCCATACCTAAGAAATCTTTATTAGAAACAGATAGTTTAAAAACATAGGTATTTTATAATTATTGGCAGGTAGATTGTAATTCTTCATATACCTTGATGGAGACGAACTTATGATTATTTTGCTAGCATGTATCATTTTCTTTTCTATTTGAGATTTCTATTTCAAACCTAGGCAACAGCTCACCCATTGGGCCTAATGTGTAAACAGCTGAACCTCTCCTCTGCTCAAATACCTGGAATCATAACAGCTTTCTTTAAAACTTGGCCTTGGGCAAAAACTTTGAATAATATATTCCCTTCGAGCATGCCAAGTCAGGATTTGAGAATATAAGACAGAGTCTTTGTTAGATTATCCCCAGGATAGCACGGTAGTGTAATATAACTTCAAATTAATTCCTTTAAAAGTAAAAAAAAAATTTTTAGTATGTTATTAACCTAACTACCCAAGAAATTACATTTTTATTGTAATAGTACTTAGAATAATTGACAGGACATCTGTCACTCTTTCCCATCCATACAATTTGCTTTGACATGACTATGTTAATAGCTGAATGTTTTATGTGATAATTATATGATCAAATGTAAGTACTGTTTACACAGTGTATGTCCATAGAGAATATTATCCAAAAAAAAAACCATAGCCTAAGCCCACAATTATATAACATTCTTCTTCTTGAAATGATGTCACAGAGTCCAAAGAAGGTCAAAGAGACTTGAGAAATAGCCTTTTATAGAGTTCTTAGACTATAAGCCTTTATTGGAAAGAACTCAAATAGTTGTATTATTCCCTAAACCTCAAGATAAACCTGACAGGAATGTTTTGATCAAATTTAAATAAATTGTTTTTCTGAACAATTTTAGATGACTGTTAGATGAGGACTTTCATGGAAGAAGATGGATGTGTTTGCTTATTTTTATTTGTGGCCTTGTTTTTAAAGATAGATCTATTGCATGAACATGTGCTCACTTTGGCACAAGAGGCCTCTGTCCATGTGCATCCTAGTTAAGCAGACAGTCTCCTGGCTCTGCAAGCAGAGATTTCTGCTCGCAGTATAATAATTTGCTTTGGCAAGGGATCGTATTCTGTATTTATTTTTTCCTTGTTGTGGGTCATTGAAACATCTGTTCTTATGACAAGGGAGTTTTTCAGATGGATATGTATTTGTTGCTGTGTTAGAAAAGTCTAATTTTGTAAATAAAGGAAGTAGAAAAATGGCCAAAGTGTTTTTTATTCATTTCTACACCCTGATATCAATGAGAAAAACCTTTTGGAATGAATGCCATCTCTACACTAACCAACATCAGTTCCCCTTATTTATAACATGAATTTATTACAAGCAGGCCTATTATTTCAGCCTTTCTCAGACCACATCTCATTGTTCCTCTAGCTAGAGATACACTTCTTCTCCTTGTAATAAATCGGAGGTCCACTCATTAGCTAAGACTTCTTTAGTCATTTTACAAAGTTATTTTGCTGAGGGCAATGAATTCATAATAGAAACAACAGGATTTTGGTGGCAGGTGGTTCCTTGTCTGATTCCCGCATCCACTACTGACTAAATGAGAGACATTGGGTGAGTTACTTAACCTTTCTGAATCCAGTTTTCTCATCTTTAACAGAAGTAATGTTTGTTTCTGATTTTTTTGTAAAGATTAGGTGAGATGAAATTTGCCTACCACTCAATAAATGTTACATACTTACATTATACCTATTTATGATCATTTTCCCCTAAGCAAAGGGGAATTTATTTGTATCAACTTTGTTCAAGCCCATGATTGAAATATCCAAATTAATATACAGGGTTTTCTTGTGCCATACACTGGCCCTTTACAACTCTTGCCTATACTCTTGCTGCCAATAACCATTTTCAACTCTTTTACTTCCTGATCCCTCAAAAATTCTTATTTTGTACCCTATTCATCTTGAGATTTTAGGCATTAGCTATTGATATGAAAGATGCTGCTGCTCATATTTTTGATAAAATCTCTGTTGGAGCTTTCTAACCTGCTTAAATTTGAGAAACTTGGTCTTTTTGTACAACTATTCTCCTCTGGTCTCTACCTTCACCATGATTCTAAATATTTTCACCATTTCTTTCCTACGTTGATCTTCTGTTTTCAGTACCACATGTCTTCCTTCCTTCCTTCCTTCCTTACTTCCTTTCTTCC
>NW_005353753.1:2019220-2022238 GCF_000412655.1 Myotis brandtii
TCTCTCTCTCTCTCTCTCTCTCTCTCTCTCTCTCTCTCTCCTCTTCTTTTTTTCCTTCCTCCTTTCTTTTTCTTTCTTTCTTTCTTTCTTTCTTTCTTTCTTTCTTTCTTTCTTTCTTTCTTTCTTTCTTTCTTTCTTCCTTTCTGGAGGTAACTTTATTGATACTTAAGTGTCTGCTGAATTTTGTATTCCACCCTCATACTAGTTGATAGTTTTGGAGGATAAAGAATTTTGCATTGGAAAAAAATTTTCTCTTTAAGAAATAGACTTTGTGCTGGTCTATTCTAAGTGAAGTTGGAATGAAAGAAATTATTGTGTGTAATATAGGAGAAGGAATGTTGGAATAATTTATGTTCATTTATCCCATGAAAGCCAGAAGTCATTTCCTTCATTCAGCTATTCAATATAAATTAGTAAGAAGAGCACATGAATCTCTGAAAAGCACTGTAGATGATATTCTCTGGGGCTGTAGGTAGGGCTGTGCATTTTATTTTTTAACATACTTTTTATTGTTGATAGTATTACAGATATCTCCCGTTCCTCCTTTCACCCTCTCCTTCCAGCCCTTACCTATCCTCCCATTTCTTCACTACCCTATTGCCCATGTCCATGGGCTATGCATATAAGTATATACGTGTTTTAGTTTATCTCTTCTCATTCCCCATCCACATTTTTGACATTATCATTGGAATGGGCTCCCTGCTTTTACTGCAGATGTTGAGATTTCATGGGATTAGAGGTCAAGCAGCCTTGCTTATATGCCAGAGGCAAGGTGGACACAGTTAGTCTATCGGCTGCCCAGGTCTGCCATGATCTTTGATGTTAGCTAAATTATCATGAAGTGCTGAGATCAAAATAGATGGTCAAGGCACTGCAATCCTACTTAATCTCTATTAAAACAATAGGAAACTCTGTGTTTGCTGAACATGACTTTAAGCCTTGAGTCACGTCGCAGAGCCAGAGCTCCCTGAATAAAGGAGATGGGAACCTTTGAAAAAATATCTGGTATCAATATCACACATACTTATCTAAATCTTTCCTCTAACCTTTCACGAAAAGGCTTTTGTGCACTGAGAAAAGTGAAGTATCCAGGTCTTTGGATGGTTATTGGATGTAGATTAAGTCCAAGACCAATTCCTGGAAGCCAAAATGTCACTACGATCCACTGGTTAGGTGGCGGTCAGATGATAAATGAAGTTTTATTGGAAGATTATTTCATGTTGGGTCCCAAGAGTTTCCAAACCTACACTATGATTACTTCCTTAGTGCCTATGTGGATAATTTAATGAGATACATTCAGAAAACAACAGATTCCCCAATCTTACCCTGACACATGCTATTAAGACTACTATAGTGAGAATGGCAAAGAAGAAACCTATGGAGCATGACACACCCCCCCCCCCCCCCCCCCGAATAAAATGATAAGTCAAAAGCAATGCCACATCACTGGGGGACTTTCAGAAATGAGAGCCACCATCAATCAAGAACTTAACTATAACAGCGATGATTTCTAGCATTTCTCCATTAAGCTTACCTGTTTGGTTTGTGCAGAAGACAAATGGGTAGATCTTCAAGAATGATGACAAATTATAATATTTATAAACATCTAGTGACTTCTTTTAGCCGCTATTTCATATGGTTCTTTTTGGTGAGGCAAATCAACACATACTGGAAGTTGGTTTGCTCTGTAGCTATTAACATCACCAGAAGATGTTTGCTTTCATTTAATAGAGAGAAATGTAATCCATCACCTTTATATTTGTCAGTCCTCTAACTTTATGCCATAATTTAGTCCTGGACTTCTTATCATCGCATCATCCCTTGGGATATCGAGCACACTTTTATCATCTTATCTTTTAGGATATAATACTTGAATATTACATCAGTCATGCAGCTAGGGCTGTGTAGTAGTGGCAAAATAAATGTTTAGGTAAGACCTACATTTGAAACAGGATGGAAGATATATCACATAAAACTTAGGGATCTGCTACTTAAACCTTTCGGGGGTCTGGAGCTTGTTGAGATATCTCCTCCAAAGTGAAAAATCTACCAGGAGTCCTCTTTTTTCTACACTAATAAGGAAGAGATGCAATAGTTTGTGGGCTTATTTGGATTTTGGATTAATATATAACACATGTGGATATGTGGCTCTTACATATTTATCAAATGAACCACTTTCAAAACTGTTTACAAATAGTGGGGCCAGACCAAGTAAAGGAATTCCAGCAGATCTAGGCTGTGGTACAAACAGTTCTTCCCTTTGGCTCTTCTGAAGCAACAGATCCAACGGGGCTTGTGATATCTCTGGCAGACTGATATTTGTATGAAGCACATACAAGCACAAATAAGAACTACAATAGAGGATACTAAGGCTCTATTGAAAAGCCATATCTTCTTTAGCTAACTGTTCTTAGCTTCTTACTGGTCTAAAGCAGAGCAGGTGACTGCAACTTGAGCTCCTAAAACGAACTCTTTTTATCTTGTTTTCCGAGCATAAAGTCAAGTATGCTGAAGAATTTTCCATCAAAAAATTAAAGTGATAAATAAGAAATACAGATTTCTTAGATTCTGAAAGCACAATAAAGTTGCATGCATTAAGTGACTGATCCCCAATGCACTTACTCCTATGGCTCTGCTTTTGAGCCTCCAAGAATGGACTTAAGGTGGTGCTCCTATGAACAGTTGACTTAATGGAGGGGAATTTGAGTCTGCTTTAAAGGTGATAAATAAGTTGCTGGCACCAGATGGCAGAGGATTAGCTTACTGTATAACCCACCTGAGGGGTAGCATTGAAGGGAAAGTCTCTTGGTGAGAACTACCAGTCTTCATCAATGCATGCATAGTGACTAATGAGGTTGGCCATTCAGGGATCTACACTAATAAAAGAGAAATATGGTAATTGGCGTACGACCGCTACCCTTTTCATTGGCTAATCAGTGAGTATATGCAAATTAACTGTCAGCCAAGATGGTGGCCGACAGCCAGGCACTGAAGCGAGCAGGGAGGCTTGCTTGCTGC
>NW_005353753.1:2022869-2035280 GCF_000412655.1 Myotis brandtii
AGTGACAGGGGGCAGCGCCCCAACCCCCTGATTGGCCCTGCTCTGTGCGTGACAGGGGGTGGCGCCGCAACCTCCCCATCGACCCTGCCTTGAGTGTGACAGGGGGCGGTGCCCCAACCCCCCAATCAGCCCTACCCTGAGCGTGACTGAGGGTGGCATTGCAACCTCCCGATCCGCCCTGCTCTGTGCATGATGGGGCGGCGCCCCAACTCCCCAATCGGCCCTGCTCTGAGCCCGACCAGGGGCTGCACTTAGGGATTGGGCCTGCCCTCTGCCACCCGGGAGCAGGCTTAAGCCAGCAGGTCGCTATCTCCCGAGGGGTCCCAGACTGCGAGAGGGCACAGGCCGGGCTGGGGGACCCCCATCCCCCTGCCCCCCGAGTGCACAAATTTTTGTGCACTGGGCCTCTAGTTTAAAATAATAAGACAGGAGGACTAGTGACAAATTGGTTTGAAGAAGAGTGTGGATAGATCTCTTGGAATAGGTCCAAAGTATGAGAACATTTGTGCCCTGGATGAAAACTCACCAAAAGGACCCTTCTGCGGAGGAGTCTTTCAATATCAGTTAGATAAGATTACTCTGTGGATGTCAATCACATCTTTCCTCACCCAATCCAGTGCTTGTTTAATGGGCTCATGAATGAAGTGACCATAATAACAGATACTGAGGTCATTCATGGACTCAACAACATGGAATTCCCCTAACTGTAGCTAAGTGACTTCTACTGCAACCAGGAGCCCAGCCTGTCAAAAACATCAACAAAACTTGAGACCCTGATATGTTATCATATCCTAGGGACTAACCTATCTTTGGCAAATAAATGAACTGTCTTAAGAAGTATTCTAAAACATATTCCTAGAAAAAGGATTTGGGAAAATATTAAACTAAGCCAGAATTCAAACCTTAGTTTTTTGTTTTGTTTTGTTTCAAAGCTTTGTTTTGATTTAACAGTGATTCAATAATTACATTAATTTCTTCCCTACTAGGTACAATTTTTATTTTGCGTGAATAAAAAAAAATCAAGGTTTAAAAAGTACTGTTAACAGTGGTATGAGAAGAAAAAATGATTTAAATTTAGACATAATGCATTACTTGTATTTGTAATTGCATAAATATAATTTCATATTTATTTGAAATCATTTGGATATTTTTTGTTATGCCCAAATTGCTTTTAATTAATTTTATATTATCACTGAACACCAAGTCCATTTATTAATGCTATTCTTTTTGAACTTTCTTAGACAATAATTATTACTTTTAAAAAGAGATACACAACTTTAAAGTGAATGTCTCATATTACAATGAGATTTGGGGTAGCAGATTACCTTGTAAAAACAAGCTTCTCCTACTTTATGTTGGTGGAAAACTGCTAGCTTCTTGGCTATTTGAAACACATGTTGAATCATTTTACTGTAGCTACATTTTTAAATTTCAGAAATAATTATTGCATAGTAGTTTAAAAATTACTTGTTATTAATATTTGTGAGCACTGTTGAAATAAAATATATTTAAATTGAAGAATATTTACATTATGAACTTATTAAAAACCACTTAATGATAAAATCATGATAAGTAAATTCAAGAAAAATTTTAATTTTAATCTGAATATAATGAAATCTGATGATTTATACTTCTTATATTCCTGAACAGTCTCCTACTATCCTTTTTCTTGTACTGACTCCATAGATGAAAAGGGAGAATTAAATTTCTTCTTAATGATACAATACATAAGGACTACTTTGGTTACATATAGAAAAATTCTTAGGCTTGCTTTTAAAAACAATGAAACGAGCCACTATTTATAATTTACCTACATGTTGAATGTCTCCATATGGGGCTCACATCAAAATCATAATTGTATCTGTTGTCAAAATTTTCTTGAGGTAATTGAATAAGTGAGATTTAAATTCATATGCTATTAATAAAAGCCTATGTAGTTGTCAGACCCTCATGCCGTGACGCCCTCATGCCACAACAAGCAATCACCAGGAGGCTGCGTGCACAGTGGGTGCACGCGGGTGGGCGAGGGCTTGACGCTGCGTGCGTGGCACCGAGGCGGGACCCCCGGGTCCGGCCTACGTCTTTGGGGCAATCCATCGAGGAGCCCTGGATGGGTGGGCAGGGCCCACCTCTTTGGGGCAATTGATCATGGGGCTCCCGCACTGTGAGAGGGCACAGGCCAGGCTGGGGGACCCCTTTCAACCTGAGTGCATGAATTTCATGCACCGGGCCTCTAGTATCTAAATAATATTTAAATAGTTGTTTAAGAGAGTGTAGAGATGATACCAAAGACAGTCCATATAGGTAAAATTAATTTTTATACAATTATTGCTGTAGGAATTCAGAGAGTTGGTAGATCACTTCAGATAGGCTTGGTCTGTAAGGGTGCTATATTTCAATGGGAAATCTAATTATCTTGGTTCTGAAGGTACTTCCCTGGGCTAGAATGAATAAACAGATATATAATTAAGTATTTATTTAGCTAACTTAAAAACCTCCTTTGCTAAAAATATGCATAACTTGGAATTTCATTTTTTAAATATAACTTAGCTAGAAATCGAAAATGGGCAGTTAGACACTAAAAGTACTAGGGTTTCATTCCCATTGCCATCAATTCAGAGAAAGAGGTGAGATCAGAGCTGTTCAAAAAGGGAGAGAAGATTTGGATCTTAGCTAGAAAGAACTCTGTCTGTAGAGCATTTTTTGGCATGTCTGACAAAACATTTTCTGGGGATCTTTATGGTCAAGGGAATCAAATATGTTAGTTGAAGCAGAGGCATCATATAAGGAAGTAGTTGGCAATCAGGCCAGGAACTTAGGATGCGCGGTGAGATCAAAGATGAAAGACCTGAATACCCAGGTTGATTTAAGCTATGGGAATGAAGGATTGTAGTCAGATTCAGAAGAGCTCAATGACATGGAAGAAAAATAACATGACAAGATAATAAAGAATGGCAATTTCTCACAGCTGCCAGACAGATGTGCATCACTCTTCATGATATATCATTCTGTGGAATCTCCATTCCAAACAAATATACAGGGCCTGCCACTGTACTATAACCATCCAAAGTTAGTTCTTTTTGGTAGAGGTAAACATAATGTATGAATTAGTTAATTAAGTTTTGTCTACTATAATGATTCATGGCTGCTTGAAAATGCCAATATTAGATGTTTCTTTAGTTTAAATTAAAAATACAAAGGCATTGAAGAAGAGTAATCAATTCAGGCATATCTGTCATTTATACCTTAGTGTTAATGCTTTTTCTAAGAACTTTTTTCCAAAGAGTAAGATTAGATGGTATAAAAAAGAAAGTATGGGGCAAAGAGTGATAGTTATATTTCATTAGTGTCAGCTTAATTTTTTACTCCCTTTCCTGGGTAAGGACACGAGAAGGGGATACTGATGTGGAGGAATGAAATATAAAAGACTGGGTTCTCTGGTCCAAACCATACTACTTAAATTTTATCCAGAGCTAGCCAATTATCGCTCTGCTTTCCTCAAAGTGCCTAGTCAGACAGCTCTATTTATTTTAGAAAATATATAACAAAATAATCAGTTGAGTGATTTCAACATTAAATCAATCAGATACCTGCTTCCCAAAATGAAAGTCTTGAAGACTTTTGCCAGAAAGATAAAGAAAAGAAGTTTTCATGTTATTGCCATACTTCCTCTTTCAGTTTTAGCCATTTTTATAAGGTATAAAAGTCACTTTCAGAGTGTAGTCTCTTGAGAACTCTGTTACACATTCTGAATATAATCTTAGATGATATTTAAAGATTTGTCTTGTTTATCATTGGGAAAGCTAGGCATCTTGTTTCAAATGTGCTTTCCTTGGATAGAATAGATAAGCAGGCAGAGAGTTATGTGTGAGTTCTGAAGCATTTTGACTAAGGTATTTGTAACTTCATTTTTGAAGTATCAGTGTTATCTGGAAACATAAATTGGGTACTAAGATGTTAAAATACAAGGATTTCAATTATTATCAATTTAAAAATGCAGCGCCTAGCCAAGGTCTGGAATGATTTATGTAACTATTTTTAAAAATTACACATGGTCTTATTTTGTTACTTCCTGGTTGCTATGAATTTGATTTTGCCCATGTTTGGTCAAGTTGATAAGTTTCTAAGAATTCTTCGACATTCCAGGCTGATTGTTTGTTAGGGGCTTGCCAAGTCACTGAGCACATAAGGCTGCTCATGGCAAAGTGCTTCAATATTTAGTATCATATTCTCAAATGGACCAGAAGGACCAGCTGGAGAATACAAGATACTTGGCAGATATTTCAACCAGCTTTATACGTAATATGTGAAAAACAAGGATAAAAGCTTGACTGGGTATTGGATAATCAGCAATGAGGTTGTTAAACTGATACAGATATGATTTAAGTAGGTTCTGAATGAAACCCTTTATCAGATTCCCATGGCCACAATCATATAGCATAAAAATAAGAAGTATTTATTTAGCTAATAAGTCTGCAGGTCAGTGACTTAGTTTTGGCTCAGCTAGGCTCCTTCACATGTCTGGCTATCAGCTGAAGTGATGGAGCCACTGGGTACCACATGTGTGATATACTCCAGCAGGCTAGCCTGGGCAGGTTCTCATGGCAAAGGGAGAGGAGTGAGTCAAAAAACATAAATGCACGCCTAACCAGTGTGGCTCAGTGGTTGAGTGTTGACCTATGAATCAGGAGGTCATGGTTCAATTCTAGGTTAGGGCACATGCTTGGGTTGTGGGCTTTATCCCCATGAGGGACGTGCAGGAGGCAGCCAATCAATTATTCTCTCTCATCATTGATGTTTCTATCTTTCTCTCCCTCTCTGAAATAAAAAAAAATACATTAAAATAAATAACAAAAAAACAAACAAATGTACATGGCACACTATTCATGTCTATTACATTTTATTGGCAAGAATAAGTCACAAAGATAGACCAGGTTCAACAAATACGAATATAGACTTGTCCTCATGATGGGAGAGGTTGTGAAGAGGTGATGGACTGGGCCGTTAATGCAGTAAATGTACCACCAAGTCCTGAACTCCAAGGACTGAATACTCCATCCCTAAATCTCTATGTAGTTACAGGTCAGGCTAGGCGATGCTGAACTGAGATAATCGAGGTCAGACTGGCTAAAGGACATGTGGTTTGATCGCAGGTTATTCTCAATAGAGAGTCGATAAGCAGGAATCTCTTTCAGATTTACCATGGTCACAGATAATAAACACAGATTTATGTATATGCCTTTGTGAATATGAGTATGCTGTAGATGGAATGTTTGTGTGCTCCCCAAAGTCTAAGAGAGAAATTCACACAAAGAAAGAAGAGTGCTGCTATAACAAATACCTAAAAATGTGAAAGCAGCCCTAGAAGTGAGTAATAGAAGCTGGAAGAATTTTGAGGTGTATACTAGAAAAACCCCTCCATTGTCTTAGACAGTGAAGGGTGATTCTGGTGAGAGTTCATAAGGAAAAGAAGACAGCTGTAGAGAAACCCTCATTCTTCTTCAAGAATACTTGAGTAACCCTGAACAGAATGTTGGCAGAAATATGGAGGGTAAAGGCCATTCTAACACATCTCAGAAGTGAGGACCACGTTATGGGAAACTGGAAGAAAGGCCATCCTTGTTATAAAGTGGCAAAGAACTTGGCTGAATTTTGTTCACGTACTCATGTTTTGTGAAAAGGTAGAACTTATGATAAAATTGGACATTAAGCTGAAGCTATTTCTAGGCAAAATGTTGAATCAGAGGCATACATCCTCTTGGCTCCTTAGAGTAGAATGTGAGAAGAGGGAAATAATTTAAAAATGGAATTGTTTACCAAAAGGAAAGCAGAATTTAAAGACTCGAAAAATTCTCAGCTGGCCCATATTGTAAAGAGTGAGAAATCCCGTTACACTAAAGAATGTGGCTAAACAACTGTTAGCTAAAGAGATTAGTCAGCCATCTAGATAGAAGCCAGGAGCTATTGTTCAAGACAATGGGGGATGGCAAAGAAGAGTCCCCTGGTGCATGTGGGACCTCAGTATATGCTGTCTACCTCTCAGTGCTGCCTCTACTCCAGCACTCCAGTGACATATTCCTTAGTTACCCCAGCATGACTATGGCAGGCCAGGCAGACAGTGCAGGCAGCAAACTTTGGGGGTGTCCACACTGCTGTCTCCTCAGGCGCCTCAGAGTATACAAGATGTGGGGACCTGGCTACCTCCACCTAGATTTCAAAGGATGCAAGTCAGAGCCACTGGGCATAGGACCCAACCCCAGGAAAATTCTGGTCTCAGGGCCCCAGCCTTGGAGGAGGGTCTAAGAAGAGAACTGAGGTGGCGACTGCAGTCAAGCTGTGGGGACAGGACCACCCAGAGCTTTGGGGGGTCAACCCCTGATCTGCCAACTGCAGGGATGGAACCTTTGCCCCTGTGGGCCTGGAGGGCAGAGCACTGAGCCAAAGAGGATGTTCTTGAACTTTAAGTTGTAATAGAACTTGCCCAATTGGATTTTGGACTTGCTTAGTACCATCACTTCTTTCTCATTTTCTGATTATCCCTTTTGGAATGGGAATGTCTGTCCTATGCCTGATCTACCACTATGTTTTGGAAGCATATAACTTGTTTGATATCACAGGTTTGCTGCTGGAGAACAGTTTGCCTCAGGATGAATCATATCTTGAGTCTTACTCATATCTGATTCAGATGGTTTAGATGAGACTTTGAACTTGGACTTGAAAGTTGATACTGGAATGAGTTAAGACTTTTGGGGCTCGTCAGATAGAATGAATGTGTTATGCATGCAAGAAGGATATGACTTTGCAGGAGGCAGGGGCAGAATGCTATGGGTTGAATGTTTTTTTCTTTCCTAGATTTATATGTTGAAACCTAATCCCCAATGTGATGGTGTTTGGAGGCGTGGCCTTTGGGAATGATTAGGTCATGGAGTGAAGCCCTCATGAATCAGAGTAGTGTCCTTATAAAAGAAGCCTCAGAGGGATCCCCAGCCCTTTCTGCCATATGAGGACACAGCAAAAAGATGGCCATCTATGAACCAACAAGCTGGTTCTCACTAGACACTGAACCTGCTGGTGTGTTGACCTTGGACTTCCCAGCCTCCAGAACCATGAAAAACAAATGTTTGTTGTACCAGCCTGAACTAAGAAAGAGTAATGAGATAGTTATTTAAAATGTTAACAATTAAGCATAATGAAAATATGTTGATCTTCTTGAATGGTCTTGTTAAAATGGAAAATGAATAAAAAATTAAACCTTCAGAGAAGAGGATCTTCTAGAATGTGTAATTATATTAGTTTCAAGTAATTTTATAATTACCACATCGGTCAGAAGTGCCTTATGTTCTCCGTTGTATTAGTAGAGATGACTAATACCAATAATTGCCAAAAATTTTTTATTGAGCTTGGAGTATCAATATACTTGAGAGAGTCATTTTTTTTAAATAAATGTTTAATGGGTACCATTTGTGTACTAAAAAGTGCTAAGCATTGAGTTTTTAAAGTCAAATGAAGGGACTGGGAAGGGATCTGACAGTGCCATGAATTAACTAAGTGCTGGATATTTCCAGGGCATATGCTGTTTTCCACTCCACTTCTAACATAAGCTCACTCCCTGTAAGTGTGTACTCTCACTTGGCTGTAGTGATTTGGAGAGCATAACGCATTTCTGAGAAGTGTGGTGATTATAAAGACCTACTTGAGACAAATATAATTATGCATTCCAGAAGGTTCTCTTCCATGAGAATTGAAAGTCCATGTATATTTCTTTCAATTTCAAGTAAATAATTTTATATAGCAAAGAAAGTAATCTCGTAATAGGTCCATCAACCAGCTGTTTATTCATCTGGTCTTGCTAGCTGCTATTTATATGGTTAAAGGATCAAGAATATAGTTGTGTGGATGACTTATTTTAGCCATCCAATTTTTTAGTTCTTTCCTTAGTTTAGATATTGCTTTATGCTGACTTCATATCAGTTCATTTTTTAATGAATTCTAACACTGCAGTATTCTTTGAACACAAAAAGCTGTTGTCTCTAGCAGATATTTCATTTCAAATAAAGCATGTAAACAATCTTTGGCTTAAAAAAAAACCAGTGATATTACAAATTGCAGCTTGTATTTCTGATTATTTTCCCCAAATAAATCTTTGAGAATATATCAGTGTACTTTTCCCCCCAAGCTTACATCATACAATACTGACATCTGAAGCATTGAAAAATATGTCTTGGAAATATTTCAGTGTCTTTTTAGTTAAAATTTTATAACTTAATCCCTCCATGGGCAATTGTTGACTTTGCTGCATCTTTCCCTGTTTATAACTTTGCAAAATATATTTTAAGAGTCTCTGGTCTGTTCTTTTATATCAAATGAGAGAAGGAAGTAAATATGCTCTAAATGTAAAGATATAAAAAGAAGGATCTCCTACCATTTGCAACAGCATGGATGGAGCTGGAGAGCATTATGTTAAGCGAAATAAGTCAGTCAGAGAAAGATAAATATCACATGATCTCACTCATTTGTGGAATATAATGAACAACATAAACTGATGAACAAGGACTGATCCAGAGACAGAGAAGCATCGATCAGATGCTCAAACCTCAGAGGGAAGGTAGGGGAGGGTGAGTGTTAGGGGGAGAGATCAACCAAAGGACTTGCATGCATGCACATAAGCCTAACCTATGGACACAGACACCGGGGTGAGGGCATGAAGGGGGTTGGGGGGCGATTGGGGGGTAAGGACACATATGTAATACCTTACTCAATAAATGTAATACCTTAATCAATAAAGAAAGGAAAAAAAAGATGCACAGACATTATAGAATGCTTAGATTATTGTCTGACGGGATCTTTCTTTTCCTCTTCAGGGTCTTTTGAGAAAACTGGATAGCAGAGAGCACCAAATAGAGCTTTTTCTTCCCATTTTTTATTACTACATTTTCCTCTTTTCCCTTTTAAGCATTAAATTCTCAACTCTCAGGAGCATCCCTTTTCCCACATCTATAATTAGCATAATTTGTGAATCCTGGTTTGTGCTCTCTTTTGACTCCATTCCATATTTTGCTCCTCTTATCTTTTCTCATCCAGACCTTTAGTGCCAACATTTTATTCTGATCTGCCTGCTCATGTCCAGTCTTTTTCTGTCATTACTGTAGGGTATTTTCATTCATTCTTCTCCTTGGTATTTTTCTATGGGGTCATCATCATAGCATGCATTTGAAATAGAAAGTAATTATTATCCTCACATTGGCATTTTATATCTACTAAAGAAACTGAAGGACAATGACCTGGATAGTGTCACAGATAATAACAGATTCAGGTTAGAGGTTTGAGTCCAGGTCCAACTTCTAGTCCAAGACTGTCCCGACTGCTGGACTGCAGTTTCACTCTATGAAAACATGAGTCATGACATTTATAAATTTATAACGGTAAACTCCAACCTCATATTTCATAAGTTGTTAATTCTTTTCAGGCTTCCCACTTAAGTTGTATTTTTCACAGAATACTAATCTGAAGAATGCAAAAGAAGCCAAAGGTACTGGGCCAGACATGCTTGAGTCAGCACATTTTTGCTAATTAGACAGATGATGTGCATAACCTCAAAATATGTTTTTTAAGAAGTAGCACACCACAAACAATTCTCAATCCTCAGGCATACAATCATCCTAGGAATAAAATTGTTCCCAATTTGATGGATATTATCCTTTCACTGATAAGAATGGTCTTTTCCCCCCGTGTTATTTGATATTAAAGAAATCTTAAAGAGTTACTAGTATTATCAGACATTGATGAAATTAGAAGTCCGCTAATTTGTTCATAAAGCCTCAGACAAGTTTAAAAATCATACATATGTGGTTAATAAAACTGCATTGAGGCAACAGCATATGGTTATATTAGTGGGTTTTAGGAATAGCACTCATGCATAACTATTTTTTATTTAACAAGGAGTTGTAATTTCTATACATGCAGATTCATCCTTAACCGGCTTATTTTGAGAAGTGTGTTTCCCAGTTTGTAGAATGTAATGTCACATGAAACCATGGGGGGAAAAACCAGAATTGACTTACAGTTTTAGGCAGCTAATTCTTTAATATATTCCTGATGTTTGATTTCCAGAATCCCATTAAGCTGTCAGGACATGATGCGATTGCTGATCACCTGGATTGTGCAGGCTGTCGTCCTTGTTTTAACCACCCCCAAATGTGACTCGCCCTTTTCTCTTGAGCCATTGCAAGAAAGGTACCATTTCAAGTATAAAGGAGGACCCTTTTCATACTAATTTTTGTTCTTTCTTTGGATATAATCAAACCGACACATGATTAATTTGAGGTTCCAAATTTGTGGTCATTGAAAAAAACTTTCCTGCGTTAATGAAAGAAATCCTTTGGCTAGTTCCTCCCTACCCCTCAGCATCTTCAGTATTCTTTGCCCCTTTCTCTTTTTATGAGGTATTCCAGCTCCAGCACACTGAATTTGGTTCAAGTACAAAAATAAATGGATTACCCAATCTAGCTAATGTTCTGAAATTGTGTGTATGTGTATTGTGTTATATGCTTTATACATATTCATCAACTAATATTTCTGTTATCTTGGCATAAGTTTCAAGTAACAAAACTACACATTCTAGGTAATTCTTGTGGACCCATGGTCATGAAATAGAGGAATAACTGTAGGCTTTTGAAAAGGACGTACTTGGGTTTAAATCCCATCTCTGTCACAATTTAGATAGCTTTTGGCAGGTGGAATGGTTAATTTTATGTGTAGTAAAGCAGATTGCCCTCTCTAGCATGGGTGGGTCTCATTCAATTAGTTGAAGGCCTGAATTAGACAGAAACACAGACCTTCCCTTGAGGAAGTGGGAATTTCTCATGCCTGACTGCCTTAGAGTCGGGACATTGTTTTCCATCTGCCTTCAGACTGGAACTGAAACCTCAGCTCTTCCAGTATCTTGGGCTTGCTGGACGTTGTATTAGAACTATACCACCTACTTTCTTGGGGTGTTAGCTAGCTGACTATTGATCTTGGAACTTGTTGGCTTTCACAGCTATGTGAGCCAACTCTTTATAATGAATGTCTTTTTCTCTATGTTTTTAATATAGGATTCTGTTTCTCTGGAGAACTCTCACTGGTATAACAGGTTACTCACTCAATCTTTTGCAACAACGATTTCATTACATGTAAAATAAGGATAATATTACCCATTTTACAAGGTTGTTGTCAGGTTTATGAGATCAGGACGGGGCAAAACATCTTGCACAAAATAGGTGTTTATTACATGGTAATTGTTATGATGATTATTTTTCAGAGAAGGAAACCTTCCATAAGGCCCTAATTTTGAAGGAGGCAGTTCTAGTTAGCCCCCCCCCTTTTTTTTTTCTTTCCAACCTTTCCTCTCAACTGCTGAAAGGTAGAGCTTTTGATTTCTGGCCAAGTAGTATTTATATTCTGAAGTCACCTCCTTCAAAATTCCTGGTTGAAATTGTTTCTTACAAAATTCTCTAACCAGCAAAACAGCTAATTATCCATTGGCAATCATGTTGGTCCCCCTTTTCTATCTCCTCAGGCTTCAATTTCTTTTGACCCTATTCCTTAGGATGAGGCACCTGGCCTTACCTCTATGTGACACACAATCCTTAGGTCTGGACAACAGAAGAAGTTGTCATGGGAATGTGGGCCTTTTAGGCTTGAGGACAGATCTAGGAATGTGGTTGGAAGATGTAGGTTGTGTGGGGCGGGTGGAATTTGGGGTCAGATGGGTCACATCAAATGCTCAATGCAGAGGCCTATGCTCTATAAATCCCTCTGAATGTGCCCTTTTCTCCCTAAATTTTCCTCCCTTACACCTCCAGATACACATACACTATTTTCTATTCTCCTACATTTCATTGACTTGCCTTGCTCTATGTGTATGTGCCCCAATATTACACTTACAAGCCATGATTGAGCAAGTACTCAACCTTTATGCATTCATTTTCTCAACTTTAAAGTGGTGCTAGTAATACCTCCTCCTGGGAATGTGGGGAAAATCACATGATGCATACAAAGTCTCATATACTGCCTAGTCCACAGTAGGTATAACATAAGTGGTAATTATTGTTATTATGTGACTCAGATGGAATAGGCTATGAATTACAGTGTGATGATTCAGAGAGGAGATTAGACCAGAAAGATGCAGGGCAATGCAGCCTTGTCAAATTCATTTGGGCAAAAAGCTAGAGTTGAAGTAGAGGGTACTTTTGTATATAAAAACTAGAAGCCCAGCACGTGAAATCCTGTGGCCCTGCCCACCCACGTGCACGCCTTGCCACACTTGCAGCCTTGCCCACCCACGCCAATGGTCGTTACAGCATTAGGGCCACTGGGTTTTTATAATATAGATGTGTATTAGAAGTAGATATGTACTAGTAGTATATAAAT
>NW_005353753.1:2035314-2051916 GCF_000412655.1 Myotis brandtii
AATCAATTTTACAAAGTGGGGTTTAGGGGCACCTATTTCCCTGCCAATTGCAATCAGTATAACTTTTAAATTTAGTCATCCCTTCATAAGAGAGGATTCAACCAACCTCAGATGATAACAGTATTTTCAATCTGCTGTTGGGAATCCACATTTGGGAATGTGAAAAATACTGTTTTATATCTATGGTTGTTGAATCTGCAGATGCTAAATGTGCAGATATGAAGGGTGGACTGTGTTTATTGAAAAAAAAAATCAATGTATAAGTGGACCCATATGGTTTGAACCTGTGTTGTTCAAGAGTCAGCTCCCTCTCTCTCTCTCTCTCTCTCTCTCTCTCTCTCTATATATATATATATATATATGCTTAAAGGCCAGACCAGTTCAGAGATTGGATCACTTAGCCAAATAGAAACAGCAGGCAGGAAGTGCTGGAGGTAATTTGTAGGGATCCAGAATTTCTAGGAGGGAGTAGAGAAAAATCACAGTCCATGTATGACTGGAGTGTATATTATAGGCAAAGTTCTGAAAGATGACAAGCCAACAAGCTTGCATATTGTCACAGCAAGATATGAGGTGATATCTCCTTGTAGTTTTGATTGGGACTTCTCTGATGATTAGTCATGTTGAGAATATTTTCATATATATATTGGCTATCTATCTGGTTATTCACTTCAGAGAATTGTCTATTCAATTTCTCTGACCATTCATTTTTAATATTGGATTGATCATTTTTTTGTTATTGAGTTCTATGAGTTCTGTAAATATTTTGGATTTTCACCCCTTTTCAAATATATGGTTTGCAAATATTTTCTTCCATTATATAGGTTGCCTTTTTATTTTGTTGATTGTTTCTTTTATTGTGTAGAAGCTCTTTAGTTTAATGTAGTCTTACTTGTTCATTTTTGCTTTTGTTTCTTATGCTTATATTTGAAAAATAATTGCCAACGCCAATGTCAAGGATATATTCTTAATATTTTATTCTAGGGGTTTTATTTCAAGTCCGTGTGTGTGTGTGTGTGTGTGTGTGTGTGTGAGTTGTGTGAGGTAGAGGTCCAATCAATTTAAATTTTCTACATGTGTTCATATAATTTTCCCAACACCATTTATTAAAGAGGCTATCCTTTTCCTATTGGCTATTCTTGGCTTCTTATAAAATATTAATTACATATTAGTCCAAAAGTACAAACTTGTAGATTCTAAAGATCTAATGCACAGCATTGTGACTATAATACAATACTATATTATATACTTCACAGTTGCTAAGAGACTAAATTGTAAATGTTCTCAACACAAAATTAAAAAAATAAATGTGAAATAATAGAGGTGTCAGCTAACACTATATTGCAATATATAAATATATCAAATCAACATTTTGTATGCCTTAAACTTATACAATGTTATATGTCAATTATCTCTCAAAATGTTATAGCCAGAGTATGAAGGGCCACAGGTGCTCAGGCATCAACTACTCATCTTGTTCCCTGGTGGCAGCATCCACTTAATGAGGATGAATATGTTTGACTGTTATTTTGGGGGACCAACTCTTTTTTTTCCTGGACCACACAGCTAGACAGAGAATTAGAACTTGATCCCAGCACTTCCAAACACCAGCTGCTCTTCAGAGCAAGCTTTTTTACCACATCCCACATTACTGAAGTGCATGCTTCCTGAGAAATCTTTAGCAAAAAGAAAACACTTGAGTTAACTTTTGAATGACATTCTCAGCAAAGGGCCATGAATGGGAGAGCAGAGACTTTTTAGAGAGGTTAAAGCAGAGGGTATCTGAGTGTAGGACATGATAATGGAAAATGAGCTTTAAAAAAAGTGCAGGTTAGTAGTCCTTGAACTAATAAATAGAAATATCACCCTGGAATCCTGGAGTTATTGAGATTATTAGAATATGTTAAGCAAGAATGGCATAATGAGAGATGTGTGTTTGAATGTGTAGAGAATGAGTGGAAGGGGGATTAAGCTGGAAACTAGTAGATTAATTAAAAGATATTTCAATAAATGATAGGAAATGCCCAGAAACCCAATGTAGAAAACATTGGTGAGGTTGGAGAGCAGGGAATAGCTTTAACAGGTATGAAAGACATTCAATGTAGGGCAAGTGAGTGAGAGGAGGCATCATTAAATGAGGTAATTAACACTGGAAGAGGAGTGACTACTGTTACCAAGATATTCTCCAGTTGGCTTGAGACCCTGTTTTATTAGGAGAGTTTTTGGGCAGATAATGTGTTCCTGGCCAGAATGTAGCCTAGTACAAACATTTCTAGGAGAAATCCATTCATTATCTTCCTAATTTGTGAACTAGAAGGATACCCTCAGATCTTGTTGAATAGGGTGCACTTATTTGCCTTTGTAATCCTCTTGCAATTAAATTTTACCTTCTCTGAATCACTGCTAGATACAGAGAATGTTGATGAACTCTAAAGCATTTTTGGTTCAAATTCATAGTTATACAGCAGGCAAACCTTTTCTGATATTGAAGATGTGGACTTCACTTAAAATATTATGTTAATTGAATAAACAGACATTCATCATATTGCGGCATGCCTATAGGTACCAGTTCAGATTACATATTCTTTTCTGTAATATTCTTTTAAAAATGCCATTATATGCCACTATACACCCAGGCACCCAGGAAAACTAATTATTTTTATAGGTGTTAAAAGGTATATATATATATATATATATATATATACAGCTTTGTCTTTTTCTTTGTATGTGTTTATGATTAAGTGTTATTGAGCATTAAGGAATAAAACTCTTTATGACTTTTTTTCTAAAATCTAATACAGCATGTTATCAAACTTAATACCCTAATTGGAAACTAACAAGAGATGCTTTTACAATTACTTCAATGCTTGTAAGGTTATGACTCATGAACAAATTACTTTCATGGTTGGGTTGCATTTATACAAGACAGGGTGTGAATTTTAAAAGCGAATCAACAAGATAGGACAGATTTAGGTGTGGACATATTTATGTAACATGTTTAAATATGGGCATAGAAAAGTAAAAAAAAATACCTCTTTTGGCATGTTTGACACTTAAAAATCTGTGCACAATTGTATTAATGAACATTTATGGATATTGAATGAAAATTGGCATCAGGTAGGATCCTGGCAAAGATCCCTTTAGTAGTTGAAAGCTAGTGACACCTTAAATCTTTAAGAAAATATGGAATAATGCTACTTGCACATCCTTCATTTACAACAGATGGAATGCAAGCTCATTCCAAATGGCAGGCTACTCAACAGTGGCAAATGAAATTAAACCAAATAGTGGCAATGTGAATCTGTGGAAAAAAGGAAATAGACACACAACCCAAGAAATTAAAATAGAATATTAATATTGTGTTTCACATCTACTAATGCATGTCACTCATAGGTGATGTTCAAAGTCACTCTGGTGATGGTCAGTCATACCCATTGTTCTGTTATATGCTGATTTGCCCTTTTGAAAATACAGTCCTGTTTTTTTTTTTTATGCTTTTTACCCCTCAATCTCTCAGGTAGATTTAAGATTAGTCACTGTGTCTAGTATAGTCCTTTTATACAGCAGGCCATCTTAAGGGCTGACAAATCTTAACTCTCAGATGAGTCTTCTCTATGGTTCTGGAACCATACAAAGTGTCTCCTAAACAATTCTGCCCATGGGTAAAGCCAGCCTGCTCATAGGTAATCTCTGAGCAAGTTCAGAATTGTGCAGCAAATAGAATGCTAGGCATTACCATTTATATTACACATAAATTGTTGTTATTAAAAGATTAACTATTGGACAAAAGATAACTCCTAGAGGCGTAAGAATTCTCTTTACAAGTATCTCTAAGGAGGAGCCTACAAAAAAATGAGTTATCATCCAACTAACAAGACATTTAGTGGTGGTGGTGGTGGAGGGAGATTATGTAACAAAGAAGCTCAGACATATTATATAGACATACTATGTAAGCATTTTTAACTCTCTCTTTCTGTACATATATACAATTATGCATTTATTATGCAATACATTATTATGCAACATGTATTTACATACATATATAAATGCACGTGCTTAATTGTAATTCTATATACACATGAGCTAAATCAGATGCCTGAATCATATCCCACTTTTACTAACTCTTGAAATTTTCTGTTACTAATCATTAGGAGAGTAGATCAAATTATTTGTCACAGGTTGATTCAGAATTTCTGAAATTCTAAATCTACAGGTAGATAATTGGCATCATCTGTTGGGCACTTTTAGAGAGAATATCTTCTTCTTCCCCAGGAATAGCAAAGGATTGTGATAAAACACTCTTGCCCTAAGCTTACCAGTATTCTTTGAGCTTCCCAGTATTCTTATAGCTACTTCACTCAGCATTCCTAGAGGGCATCTATGAGCAATACTCTCAAGTGCAGAATTATAAGCTTCTTTCACTTTACTAATTCTCAGTAAAGTTTCTCAGAATCCTTGGAGATTGTCTAAAGGGCATAAACTTTCCTGATGACTGTGGAATGTTGCCCAAACGATCCTTTTAACAAAACCTTTATGGTTGAGAGTATTAGAGATGTCCCTCTTTTTACACCCCATTACCCCCCTCTACCCATTTCCTGCCCCACTCAGGCCTTCACCACCCTATTGTTTGTGTCCATAGGTAATGCATATATGCATGTAAGTTCTTTGGTTAATCTCTTCCTGCCTCCTCCCCCCATCCCTCTGAGATTCACCAGTCTTTTCCATGTTTCCATGCTTCTGGTTCTATTTTATTCATCAGTTTATTTTGTTCATTAGATTCCTTGTTAGTTTATTTGATTTTTAGGTTCAATTATTGATAGATAGGTATTCATTGTCATTTTATTGTTCATATTTTTTATTCCTTTTCCTCCTCCTCCTCCTCCTCCTCTCCTTCTCCTTCTTCAAGAATACCCTTCAACATTTCATGTAATACTGGCTTGGTGGTGATGAACCCTTTTAGCTTTTGCTGGGTAGAGTAATCTTGCTTGTAGGTCCTTGCTATTCATCACTTTGAATAATTCTTGCCACTCCCTTCTAGCCTCCAAGGTTTCTGTTGAGAAATCAGCTGACAGTTACCTTATAGGTAACTAAGTGCTTTTCTCTTGCTGCTTTTAAGATTTTCTCTTTGTTTTTAACCTTTGGAATTTTAATTATGATGTGCCTTGGTGTGGGCCTCTTGCCTGAGGCCTCCTCAGCCAAGATATCCCTCCTGATTAAAAATATGCCACACATAGGTGTCGAACCAGCCCATTCTGCACCTCTGACCCTCCTATGAGTCTCAATGTGCTTTCTTCTTACTTCTCTAGTTGTAGGACTTCTATTCAGCCAGATTTCAGGCAGTTATGAATAATGGTTGTTCTGTATTTTAGCTGTAACTTTGATGTGGCTGTGAGAGGCAGCGAATACCAGCATTTACCTACACCACCATCTTGGTTCTCCACACAAATGATCTTTTAAATTACCTTCACAGATACTGCATTGCAAAGCTATGCAGACAGGGGGTGTCCTAAATCTGGTACCCATACTTAGTAAGAATCCTGAGAGATGTTTCATATGTCTCTGCCATAAATTTGTGAGACATTGTGGATACCACCTTCTTTCTTATATCCACATATGCAGTCCTGTTCATTCCACCTCCTTAGCAATCTCTTGAATCTTCTCTTTATCCGGGCATCTTCACCATAGCTGAACCATCTTTTCTCTCATGGATGTTGTAAAAACCTCCTCTTTGATTTTTCACATCACCACTGATCCCCTCCAATTGTTCATACAATAATCAAGGTAACTTCATAACTTCATAGTACACACCTTATTATATTCTCTTTTTCTAGTTAAAATCTTTCAAATGACTCTTGACTGTTCTTTTATAAAATTTTATTGAATTTTATAGAGAGGAAGAGAAAGAGAGAAAGAGCGATGTGGGAGAAAAATATCTATTGATCTCCTCCTGCAGGTCCCTTGACCAGGGATCAAACCCACAACCTAGGTATGTGCCCTGACCCAGAATGGAGCCTGCCACCTTTAGGTGCACAGGATTATGCTCCAACTAACTGAATTATACCAGCCAGGGAGACTCCTGACTGTTCTTAAGATAAATCTAAAATCCTTATATGGTCTATAAGACCCTATCTAGTCTGATACCTACCTACCCCAGTAGCCTCATCTCTTGTAATGCTCTCGAGGTGTGGTCTCTGTCCATTTTCCAATATTTCCCTTCTGTCTGCCTCATAACTTTCATACATAATCTTCCCTCTTTGGGAAAATACTTTTCTATCCCTCCATCTATTTCTTTATCCATTTGGGTTCTAGTAATCCTTAACATTTTAACTGAAATTTCCCCTGTTTAGGAAATCTTTTACTGATACCATCTGAATAAATAAGGCGACCAATTATGCACTCAGTCCAATGTACTTCATTACAAATAACCATTGACATTAATTGTTGTATACTTATTTTCTTCTTTAGACTTTAAGGTTTAAATGAGCATGGACTGTATCTTATTCTAGTTTTGCAATACTTACATCATTGTTTTCCCCATACCTAGGTTGAAGCATTGTATCCATATCCAGTAGGTGCTTGATAAATATTTATCTATCACTTTTTAAGTGTAAGCATAGCCTTTAGTTCAATTAAGTAAACATGAACAATAACTGTAATAATTTTTTTATTACACTATTAAAACTTTGGAACATATAAAATATTAAATTTTTCTCTTCTGTTTTAGTATGGACAAACCTGTTTATGTGAACAATTTGTCCCTGTAAAATTATGTCTCTTTCTTTTAATCTCATATGATGCCTGCACAATATATAGGTGAACAGTTGCTGAATTCTTGATAGTCTTAAGAAGGCTTTCCACTGCCCTAATTCTTTGACTTAGCTATTTCATTTGAGTGTTCTTTTGGTTTAATATTAACCTATTAATTCTAGAAACCTGGTACAAATTTCCTAGGGAACTCATTGGAATACACATTAAATGATACATCGCCATTTACTACTAAAAATATCCCTCTTTGCCCATGGACCATATTTAAGAATTTTACCTTCTTCCATGGGGTGAGTTCCTTCTCAAGCTGGTACGTTGTCTAGAAAAGTATTGGTGACCATTCTTACCAATTTAAAACTACTTTTTAGCTCCCAAGTATCTAGTCAGTCTCTCTGCAATGGGGACAACTAGGTCCCATGCAATTAAAATTCAGTCCAGTATTGTCTTTTATTAACATAATATTGATGCTATCCAAGTTAAATACAAATAATAAAAAAAAAATAGATCCAAAACCATGTTTACAGCTCTTTCTTATCTAGGGCTAAAGTTTTACCTATGTACTAAATGGTGATGTTTTCATAACCTTTGTTTGGGTTTGAAATACATATCTATACCAATAAAAGGGTAATATGCTAATTAGACCAGATATCCTGGATGTCTTCTGGATGTCCTTCTGGACAAAGCCATGGTGGTGGGGGCCGAGGCAGAGGTGGTTGGGGGCAATCAAGTAGGCAGGCAGAGTGGTTAGGGACAATCAGGCTGGCAGGGGAGAGTGGTTAGGAGTGATCAGGCAGGCAGGCAGAGGTGGTTAGAGATGATCAGGTAGGAAAGCAAAGTGATTAGGGATGATCAGGCAGGCAGGCAGGTGAGCAGTTAGGAGCCAGCGGTCCCAGATTGCAAGAGGGATGTCGGACATTGCCCTAGGGGTCCTGGATTGGAGAGGGGTGCAGGTCGGGCTGAGGGACCCCTTCACCCCCCATGCACGAATTTCATGCACCAGGCCTCTAGTCCTATATAATAAAAGGGTAATATTCAAATCAACAGAACGGCAGGACTAGTCACTATGACACGCACTGACCACCAGTGGGAAGACGCTCAACGCAGGAGCTGCACCCTGGTGGTCAGTAGCACTGTTCATCCAGAAGCCAGAAGCCAGAAGCCAGAAGCCAGAAGCCAGGCAAGTGCAGTGACAGGAGCCTCTCCTGCCTCTGAGGTAGCACTAAGGAGCAGTGGGCTGAGCAGTAAGGAGCAGCGAGCAGGTGGGAGGTAAGGAGCGAGGGCTCCTG
Source organism: Myotis brandtii (assembly GCF_000412655.1). Classification (NCBI taxonomy): domain Eukaryota; kingdom Metazoa; phylum Chordata; class Mammalia; order Chiroptera; family Vespertilionidae; genus Myotis; species Myotis brandtii. The sequence goes on from NW_005353753.1 coordinate 2,043,366, forward strand.
GACTGTGAGAGGGATGTCTGACTGCCAGCTTCGACCTGCTCCCCATGAGGAGTGGCAAGCAGACATCCCCTGAGGGGTTCTGGACTGTGAGAGGGTGCACGCCAGGCTGAGGGACCCCCCGAGTGCATGAATTTTCGTGCACTGGGCCTCTAGTATATATATACATTTTTAAAATACATCATATAGTCTGAAAGGAGTCTATGTATGATGAAAAAAACAACAACACAGGAATCACATGTGCTCTTGCTGATTTAATTAAGATTTATTACTTGTATGTGATAATACTGATGGCAAGATACTCATGTTTGGACCTGCATACTATAAACAGTTACTGCTAATAGAATTGCTCCTGTGTTTCTTTCTGAATTGTATCATACAAAAGAAATGTAGGAATATGTCTTGGTTCTCTTTTCTTCATATGATCTTTCAGTGGTTCAAATTAACAAAGATAATTTCTTTGTATGTACAAATTCAGAATGATATAAAGATGAACACATCTTGTGATTTTTTTTTATTCTGGATTTCATTTGATTTTCAGACTCTAAAAATATGGATGTTGAAATCTGTGCTTGGGCACAGATTCTGTGCCTCTTTCTGAAAAAAAAAGTGACCTTAGGGCTAAGTCTGATAATGACTGTTTCTCTGGGTTATACCTAAGAAGTTTTCCATCAGTTATTTATTTATTTATTTTTTAAAATTTAATTCTTCAAGTCTTACCTAAATATGTTTGCATTGCAAAAGATGTAAACAACACAGATAAAGCAAAAATCACTCCAGGTAACTCTATTCCTCTCTCCTAATCTCATTCCCTTTCCTAACAGTGACCATAACTTGATGTTTGATATGTATTTTTGCTAAACTTTAAAATACATTTCATATACATGTTAATATTTATGTTTATATCAATAAATATATAATGACTTAGGTCAAACCACTCTTTTGTTTAAAACTTTCCAATGGCTTTCCATTTCACTGGGTATGCAATGCATGTCTCTCCCTGGCCTACAAGGTCCTTCAGGTTCTGTTTCTCTAACTTATTTCCTACACTTATTTCCCACTTGTTCACTGTGGTTCAGGAACACTGAATCACTCCACCTCTTTAATATGTCCTGCATGTTCCTCCCTCAGAATATCATCAGAATAGTCTACACTCAACCTTTACATAGCTGCTACCTTCTCATCATTCAGATCTCTGCTTAAATACTATTTTCTCAGAGGCTGGGCTGATTATTTAGTCTCCCGCCAGGTACTCCCTAGCTAATTATTCTGTTTGAGTATTCACAGTACTGACTGCTACTTAGAACTACATAATCAAAAAAATCTCTCATGATTATTATCTGCTTTCTCTACTAGAATGTAAGCCTCATGAGGGCAGGGGCTTTGATGGGCTTATTCACTTGTTTATATCTCCAGTAACTAGGTAGTACTTGGCACATAATAGCTGAATGTTGAGAAACGAAGACTGGAAAGCAAAGGAAAGGCTGTTTGCACCATGATTTATATGTAAGCTTTTAAAGTCGAGTGGAATTGGATGCAAGTTCTATTTAAAGGTGTGTGTAATAAGTTATTTAACATTTTAAAGTTTTCTCATTGTTACAATAATAATAATAGAAATTGCTTCAACACATTGTTGTTGGAATATTAACTGGAATAATGACAGCAAAGTGATTGGCCTTGTGCCTGTTATATAGGATGTACTTATGACAGCTAAAAGGGGAATGATGATAGGATCATGGCTGATCTTAATAAGATGTTTCTCATTTGTGTCATCCCCCAAAACACACACACACACACACACACACACACACACACACAACACAACACAACACAACAAAACAAAACACCGCACACGATAATTTGACATCTATCCATGGGAAAAAGAGCCTTGTGGAAGCTGTGACATCCAACACCGTATGCCGTGTGACTTGAGAGAAGTCTCGCCCACTCATGTGTCAGGTGATAGGACTATAGACCTTAGTGTCAGCTGTGGATCTTGCTGTGGCCTATAAACTGGCTCCAGCACCCCTTTGGCCATAGTGTGGGAACCGCTGGGTGATTGCCTAAGATAATCAGAGGAGAGAGCCTTTGTGGAAGTCTATGTTTCCAGCAGAGAAGTTACAGCACACCAGGGGAGCAAAACCAACCAAACACACACACACACACACACACACACACACACACAAGTTTGGGTACATTGTTAAGGCCAAAAGAAGCAGTGTCACCCCCTCCCCCAAGACAGCATAGCTAGGGCCAAGAAAAATCTTCTTAACTCTAATAAGTAAAATAAAATAAAATGAAAGAGGAGACATTACAACTGACACCATAGAAATACAAAGTACCATAAGAGACTACCAAGAACAATTGTACACTAACAAATTGGATAACCTGGAAGAAATGGATAAATCCTGAAAATATACAACCTACCAAGGCTGAATCATAAAGAAATAGGAAATCTGAACAGACGGTTTACTAGTAAGGAGGTAAAAGAGTAATAAAATATCTCCCAACAAAGAAAAGCCCAAGACCAAATGGGTTCTCTAGTGCTCATTTAAAGAAGATTTAATGTCAGTTCTTCTCTAATTATTCCAAAAATTGGAGAGGATGGAACATTTCCAAACTTATTATTTGAGGTTAGCATTTCTCTAATATAAGGCCAGACAAGGACACTATAAGAAAAGAAAACTACAGATTAATATCTCTGATATAGGTACAAAATATAGATACAAAAATCCTCAATGAAATGTTAGCGAACTGATTTCAATTACACATTAATGGATCATACATTATGATAAAGTGAGATTTATCCCTGGGATGTGAGGATGGTTCAACATATGCAGATCAATAAAGGTGATACATCACATTAATAGAATAAAAGACAAAAATCCTATGATTATCTGAGTAGACGTATAAAAAGCATTTGACAAAATAAAACACCCTTTCATGATAATAGAACAACTCTTAACAAGTAGGATATAGAAGGGATTTACCTCAACATAATGAAGACTGTATATGAGAAACCCGTAGCTAACATCATACTCAACAGTGAAAGTTTGAAAGCTTTTCCTCTAAGGTCAGGAAAAGACAAGGGTGCCCACCCAATCTCACCCCTACTTTTCAATGTGGAAGTCCCAGCCAGAGTGATCAGGCAAGATAAAGAAATAAAAGGCAGTCATATTTGAAAGGAAGAAGTAAAGCTGTCTTAGTTTGCAAATAGTATGATCAAATATTTAGAAATCCTAAAGACTCCACCAAAAAACTGTTAGAATTAATCAACAAATTAAATAAAGTTTCAGGATACAAACTCAACATGCAGAATCAGTTGCATTTCTATATGCTAACAACAAAATTTCTGAAAAATAAATTAAAAACCCAACCCCATTCAACAACTATAAAATACTTAGGGATAACTTCAACAAAGGAGGTGAAAAGATCTGTGAGCTGAAAATTTTAAGACTTTGATGAAAAAAATTGAAGAAGACACAAAGAAATGGAAGATATCCTATGTCATGGATAGGGATAATTAATATTATTAAAATGCTCATACTGCCCTAACAGGGTTGCTCAGTTAGTTGGAGCGTCATCCAGCATACCAAAAGGTTGCAAATTAAATTCCCAGTCAGGGCACATACCTAGGTTGCAGGTTCAATCCCTGGCCAGGGTGTGTATCTATGTTTCTCACATTGATGTATCTCTATCTCTCTCTTTCTCTCACTCTCTCAAAAAAATCAATAAAAATATATCCTCGGGTGAGGATTAAAAGATCTGCTCATGTAACCCAACCCATCACCAGATTCAATATAATGCTTATCAAAGTTCCAATGACATTTTTCACAGAAATAGAATAAACAATCTATTCACACAAAATCACAAAAGATCCCAAACAGCCAAAACAATCTTGCCAAAGAAGAACAAAGCTTGAGACATCACATTCCCCAATTTCAATCTATATTACAAAGTCATAGTAATTAAAATAGTATGGTACTGGCAAAAAATGGACACATAGACCAATGGAACAGAATAGAGGACCAAGAATTAAACCTTGTATATATAGTCAACTAATATTTGTTAAGGGATCCAAAAATACTCAATGGGGAAATAATATACTCTTTAATAAATGGTGCTGGGAAAGCTGGATAATCACATGCAGAACAAGGAAATTGGGTCCCTATATTACACCACTCACAATACTTAACTCAAAATGGGTTAAGGACTTAAACATAAGAAGCCATAAAACCCCTAGAATAAATCACAGAGAAAAATTTTGTAATTGGTCTTGCCAATGATTTTTTGGAAATGATACCAAAAGCACAAGCAACAAATGTAAAAATAAACAAATTGGGACTACATGAAGCTAAAAATTTTCTGCACAGAAGAAGATACAATTAACAAAATGAAAAGGCAATTTATCTAAAGGGAGAAAATAATTGTAAGTCATATCTGATAAGGGGTTGATATCCAAAGTGTATGAAGAAGTCATATAATCCAATAGCATAAACAAACAAAATAAGACAATCTTATTAAAAAATAGACAGAGGAACTAAATAGATATTTATCCAAAGAAGATATCCAACTGGCCAACAGGTACATGAAATATGCTCATCACTAATCATTAGAAAAATGTAAATTGCAACCACAATGAGGTATTACTTCACACCTGTTACACTGGCTCTATCATCTAAAATGCGAGAGGAAACAGTTGTTGGTGAGGATGTGGAGAAAAGAAAGACCTTGTGTACTTCTGATGGGACTGTAAATTGGTACAGTCACTATGGCAAACAGTATGGAAGTTTCTCAAAAAGTTAAAAATAGAACTAGTATATGATCCAGCAAGTCCACTACTGGTGTATATCCCAATGAAGTGAAATCAGGACTTCAAAGAGATATATACCCTCCCATGCTCACTGCAGTATTATTTACAATAGCCAAGATATGGAAACAACCTCAGTATCTGTCTAGAGATGAACTGGATAAAGAAAATGTGATGTATTAATCAATGTTACCCCAATACATTTAATAAGAAGAAAATGTGAAATATACATATGAATATTAATCAACCATGAGAAAGAAGAAAATCCTGCTATTTGAATACGGATGGATCTTGAAGGCATTATGCTAAGTGAAATAAGTCAAACAGAGAAAGAGAAATGCTGTATATGGTCTCACTTATTTGTGGATTGTAAAGAAGCAAACTTACAGAAACAGTAACATGGTGGAAAGTTGTTAGAGAGTAGATCTCAATTATTCTCAAAACACACACACACCCACACACACACACACACACACGTAATTATGTGAGGTGATAGAGATGTTAACCAACCCTACTGTGGTAATCATTTCATTTCATAATATACAAGTGTATCAAATCAACACATTGTACATCTTAAGCTTAGACAATGTTAAATGCCAATTATCTTATATAATAAAAGCCTAATATGCAAATTGTCCCCTCAACCGGGAGTTCGACCAGGGGGTGGGGCCGGCGGGCCAACTGCGGGAAGGGAGGCACGGATTTTGTGCACTGGGCCTCTAGTATCTCTATAAATCTGGGAAGAAAATGACAGCTAAAAGGAAAAAAGTGAAGAAATAAAATTAGGTTTATAATTTGGTGTCAACTAATCAGTAACATTTTTGAAGCCTCTCATTTTTTTCCTAATGTTTTAGCTAGTGTTTCTTACTAGGGAGGAAAATGAAGGTTTTTGTTTTGTTTTGTCATTGTTGTCCGGTTTTTGTTTTATTTTAATTTAAGAAATATGAGATGGTAGGAAGGTAAAGATAAATTACATTGGAAATTCGTCTATCCTTGCCCTTGGATAGATCTGCCTCCTTTCTTTTATTTTTTAGGAAATAATTTAGGTATGAATATAGAAGGAGGATCAGGAAACAGGACACACTAAAATTCTCTATTTTATTTACCACATAAATGTGTACTGTTAGTGGAATTCTCTAACTCTACACAGTTTAGTCTATACTCAGTGGACAAGTAACCATATTATAAGCAGCAAACCTGAGATGGAGACAAAAAGATAGTCAGTTTGTTGCTTTAGGACCAATGTTTGCTTATTTCTAGTAGACAGGATTAAAGTTTATCTAAAATTGTAGACAAGCTTTTCCTACCAACCAAATAATCCTCTGTTGTTTACAAACAATTGCAATTTGGAGTCCCATTTAATTTGTTCTTGAAGACAAACAGGAAGGGAAAGAAGCGAAATTCTTAAGACTGTAATATAAACATTAACCAATGCAGGGACCCAGACCATTATAGTTAGGTTCTCCCTGGCCCTCTTAACTCCTTCATCCTCTTCTTTTCCTGGAATTAAACCAGAATGAAATTAATCTGGTTAGCAGGAATTTCCCTTGTTTAATGGTTTTAAAAGTAGGCTAAAAAATTATACAAAATGTTTTCTTCATGTAATAGCATAAACTGAAAATCTCCAAGCCTCAGCCACCAGCTAAACTATTTGTAACAACTCTTACTGGGGTCAGCGGTGGGGAAAGCTTTCATCTGAGAAGATATAAGGATGAGATTAGCTGGGAAAGTCTGACCTTGTCATTCAGAATAAGAAATCTACTATCTAATGAACTTTAGCACTTCCAGATTCAAGAAACCATAAGCAATATGCAGTAGGTTCTCCTGTTAATTCCTATTTCTCTCTTAACTAAAAAGTCTCTAAAATCTTGAGCTTGACACATTGTCAGGAGATCTAGTTTTATCTAATGTAGATTTCCCCAGTTGCTTTGTCTCAGTTCTGCTGATTCCCTTCTCTAGTTCCTTCACCTTTCCGTAGTACATTTCCTTTCCTTCCCTTTCATAAGAACCTCGCAATGGGTTCTTGGGTAGAGTGTGGAGAGGAGCCAGGTGTGGGGACTCTGATCCCAGCTTGGCTGCTTCCAACGTGGATCTTCACATAAATTACTTAACTTCTCGGTGCCTTGTTTTTCTCTCTCTAATGGACTTACTGACAACTTCATGGAGTTGAAGTGAAAATTAAATTAGTTAATAAATAAAACATGTTTAGAAAGATTGCTAGAATATAAGAAGTGTTATGTACATTTTAGCTACTATCTTTATTTTCGGTGGAAGATTTGGTTTAGTTTTACCTGCATTTGTTAAATTTACACTTTTATAAACCAGCTCTTCAAATAATATTCTTTTTTTTAAATCCTCACCCAAAGTATGTTTTTGCTGATTTTTAGAGAGAGAGGAAGGGAGAGAGAAAGAGAGAAAGAGAGAGAGAGAGAAACATCCACTGGTTGCCTCCCTTACATGTCCCGACCCCGGCTGAAACCCACAACCCAGGTATGCGCCCTGAGCAAGAATAGAACCTGAAACCTTTTGGTATATGGGACGACGCTCCAACCAACTGAGTCACCCTGCCAGGACGGAGTAGTATTCTTGGAGAGTATTATTACTAGTATTATTCTGTCAACTGCCTCTACTAATGCTTATTGCTCAAGAAACAGTTTCTGTAATAAACATTAGTATTATTATTTCATGTTCAACAATCATTCCCCCTTAACTTTTACCTAATAAATAGCAGCTGGTTTTATTTTGGGTGAATTGTCTCATTACCTTTAGATACAATTTGTTCGTAGAGGCATTTTCTTCTCCTCAAGCCTAATTGGGCATCCTTGGCATTCTGAGGATTGGAGTAATTGACAATTGACACAAATTAAAAATGGTTGAGAGGAAAGGGTGATTGGGAACTGGGTGAAAAAGGTACAGGGATTGAGAAGTACAGGTCGATAGTTACAAAATAGTCATGGGGATGTAAAGTACAGCATAGGGAATATAGTCAATAGTATTGCAATAACTATGTATGGTGCCAGGTGGATACTGGAATTATGGGAAGGAACACTTTGTAGGATATATGATTATCTAATCACTATGCTGTATACCTGAAAGTGATCTATCCTATCTAATAAAAGAGTAATATGCAAATTGACCATCACTCCAACACACACGATGGCCACCCCATGTGGTCAAATATGGCCGCCCCAAGTGGACACAAGATGGCCACCAAAAGATGGCCAGCAAGGGAGGGCAGTTGTGGGCAATAAGGCCTGCAGGGGAGGGCAGTTGGGGCAATCAGGCTGGCAGGGGAGGGCAGTTGTGGATGACCAGCCTGGCAGGGGAGGGCAGTTAGGGGCAATCAGGCTGGCAGGGGAGCAGTTAGGCGTTGATCAGGCTGGCAGGCAGAAGAAGTTAGGGGCAATCAAGCAGACAGGCAGGTGAGTGGTTGGGAGCCAGCAGTCCTGGATTGTGAGAGGGATGTCCAACTGCCCACCAGGATTGGGCCTAAACGGGCAGTCGACATCCCTTGAGGGGTCCCAGATTGGAGAGGGTGCAGGCTGGGCTGAGGGACACACTCCCCTGTGCACAAATTTTGTGCACCGGGTCTCTAGTCTACACTAATAAAAGAGAAACATGGTAATTAGCGTACGACTGCTACCCTTTTCATTGGCTAATCAGTGAGTATATGCAAATTAACTGTCAGCCAAGATGGCGGCCGGCAGCCAGGCACTGAAGCGAGCAGGGAGGCTTGCTTGCTGC
>NW_005353753.1:2052969-2081345 GCF_000412655.1 Myotis brandtii
GGCTCTGTGTGTGACAGGGGGCAGCGCCCCAACCCCCCTGATGGGCCCTGCTCTGTTGAGTGACAGGGGCAGTGCCCCAAACCCCTGATTAGCCCTGCTCTGTGTGTGACAGGGGGCAGCACCCCAACCCCCTGATTGGCCCTGCTCTGTGAGTGACAGGGGGTGGTACTGCAGCCTCCCCATCGACTCTGCCTTGAGTGTGACAGGGGGCGGTGCCCCAACCCCCCAATCGGCCCTACCCTGAGCGTGACTGAGGGTGGCATCGCAACCTCCCGATCCGCCCTGCTCTGTGCATGACGGGGCGGTGCCCCAACTCCCCAATCGGCCCTGCTCTGAGCCTGACCAGGGGCTGCACTTAGGGATTGGGCCTGCCCTCTGCCACCCGGGAGCAGGCCTAAGCCAGCAGGTCGTTATCTCCCGAGGGGTCCCAGACTGCGAGAGGGCACAGGCCGGGCTGGGGGACCCCCCTCCCCCCCACCGAGTGCACAAATTTTTGTGCACCGGGCCTCTAGTATATATATAAAAGGCTAAGTGACCATCTGTCCATCTGTCCAATCCTCCTACCAACCGACCGGCTGGTATATATACTAGTAACACGCACTGGCACTTTAAAAATAAACGTTGACTCATGTATGCATGATATTTGTCCCCATCTGACACTGGCTTCCCATTTAAATTAATTCAGAGACAGTTTTCCGTGATGCCAGCATTTGCGATGACTATTAATAAATCACAAGGACCAACTCTAGGCCAGTGGTTCTCAACCTTCCTAATGCCACGACCCTTTAATACAGTTCCTCATGTTGTGGTGACCCCCAACCATAAAATTATTTTTGTTGCTACTTCATAACTAATTTTGCTACTGTAAACAACATCTAATTACATATGTGTTTTCCGATGGTGTTAGGCAACCCCTGTGAAAGGGTTGTTCGACCTCCAAATGGGTTGCGACCCACAGGTTGAGAACCGCTGCTCTAGACAGAGTAGGAATATTCTTACCTGAACCCGTTTTTGGACATAATCAGTTATATGTTGCTTTCTCTCAAGTTCGAAGAGCATGTGACGTTAATTTTAAAGTTGTAAATACTTCATCACAAGGGAAATTAGTCAAGCACTCTGAAAGTGTTTTTACTCTTAATGTGGTATACAGGGAGATATTAGAATAAGTTTAATCAATTTATCAGTCATTGTTTTTATATCATGTTTTTGTTGTTCTTATATCATGTTGTTATTGTTTATTTATTAATCAATTAATATATTATTTTCATATACATTTTACTATTTTTTTCATCTCTGACACTTCTATTATAGAGAAAAGGCAAATAGCGATATTAAAATATTTCTTCTAATTAATTTCCTTTCAATGTGCATGAATCCATGCACCGGGCCACTAGTACAAATAATATTGACTCTAAATTGTAATTTAAACGTAAAAATAGATGTTGGACTAATTCATTTCAGTTGTATATTCCTCGGAGGAACTTCTCAAGTAGGTCTTTCTAATTTAGACTCTAAAAGCTACCTAGTTGCTACCTAAGTTTTACTTTAGTTATGAGTGCTCCCCTTATATCTATCCACTCAATACCTTGTCTATTTATATGCCCATTCTGGCCAGAGTACGTTTCTTTTACCCTAAACTGATGAATCATATCTGGCACTAGTTCGTGTGTTAGTGCTGCAACTCTGCTGTCTGCCCATGCATTCCGGGCCCACCCGACCCTGGTGTTTCGCTCTGTGTTCTGTGTGTTCCATCCAGCTCTCTCTGTGTTCATTTCCACTGTCACAATGGCAAGCATATTTCATTCTATAGCATCTGGCTGGAAGAATTGTTTATTGATTAGTATCTGAGATGAAAATGGTTTGTCAATTAAGCAAAATTATCAAAGCTGTACTAGACCCCTTACAATAGTACAGCAAGCTGCTTTGGTCCTTGCTCGCTAATGAGTGGGTGTCGGTGTATTCTGGTCATGTACCTTGCAATCACACCAGCTGGCTGATGCTTACTGGACCAATGATGTGCATCTAGCCCAAGGCAGCAAGTCCATGTTTCAGCAAGGCAGAAACTTAGGACTTGCACAGCCTAGCTCAAAAAAATGTGAACAGAGCCAATCCGATACATCTCTGAGGAATTTAGAATTGGGCAATAGACCTGTCTAGGGCAGTTAATCTTAGGGGTATCACAATGACATATGAAGAGTTGCTATTGTGTAGAGGGGGCTGAAGTCCTCACTTGGAGACCTGTGCAAGCTGAAGCAGAAGGGACCTTGCATGAGAGGCAGATGAATGAAGTAGTCCAGCAGGAAAAGGCAGAAATGTGAGAAACCAGGATCTCCAGAGAGAGACCGGGAGACTTTGGTTTCTGATAGCTTTCTTGGTGCAGTTCCTGTGAAGCACTGCTGCTCTCAAATTTCTGGGATCTTTATATATTCTTAAAATATTATATGCTACACTTTCCACCCTATGATCTGTGAAGTGAAATGTTTCCTGCTGAAAGCAGATATTATGACACTTCCTAATTAACACCAATAGTCCTACTCTTTGGCAGTAGGTGGTTCGGATTATTTTCCTTAAATAGTATAGAGATTGTCCTGTTATTTTTGTTGTTTTTAATTAAATTATTGGCTTTACATATGCCACCACTTCTTCATCTTGTTCTCAAGCCAGTAGTGACCTGTACTGAGAGCATCCATACCAGTAGCTGTACCTATTGTCAGTGTGGTCCACCAAGTCTGCGTGACTCATTCAGGAGCACTATGATTCAATTATATGTTTAAAGCTATTCCTTTAAAGGAAAAGATAAATGCAAATTTTCCATGGAATTAGGACAGTTGCTTTACTTAGATGTAATATAACTACCCCTACCTTCTCTCCTTTTGTAAATGTCAATTCCCTTTGAAAAACTATAGAAAATCTTTAAGGAGTTTCTTGGAATAATCCTATACTAATAAAAGACAAACATGCAAATTGACCATACTTTTGCTATGCCTTAAGCCACACCCACCAGCCAATCAGAGCGACTATATGCAAATTAACCCAACCAAGATGGCGGCCGGCAGCCATGGAGCTAAAGCGAGCAGGAGGCTTGCTTGCTCCAGTGATGGAAGAAGCCAACGTTCCCCACCTGCCACGGCCCGGCTCTGAACTCCACTGAAAGCAACAAAGTTTCAATTATAGATGGTAAACAAATCCCAGATACCTGCTTTTAGCCAGCCGTGGCCACAGAGCTGGAGCGAGCAGGAGTGGGTTGCCCCTGGAGATGGAGGAAGCCAAACTTTCCACAGGCCTCCGCTAAAGGCAACAAAGTTTCAATTATAGAAGGTAAATAAATCCCAGAATAAAAAAAAAAAGAAAAAAAGGAGAGGCTGGGAGCTTATGTCGCCAGGGTGCTTGGCCAGCCTGAAAACGGCCCTCAGCCCCTCACCCAAATTGGCCAGGCACCCCAGTGGGGACCCCCCACCCTAAAGGGGGTGTGGCCAGCCTGAAAACAGCCATCAGCCCCTCACCCAGGCTGGCCAAACCTCCATGGGGTGAGGGTCCCCACTGGGGTGGACATCCTCCGAGGGGTCCCACACTGCAAGAGGGCATAGGCCAGGCTGAGGGACCCCCCGAGTGCACAAATTTTTGTGCACCGGGCCTCTAGTGCTCTTATAATAGTACAATGACTTTTACAAGCTCTGGCTGCTGAGGTAGCACTGGGTTGTCAACACAATGGAATCTGAAGTCGTATTTGGTTTGACCTCAGCCTTTACAACTTATGAGTTGTTGCTTTGGTTAAGTTCCTTAATTTCTCTGATATACGTATTTTAAAATGGTGATAATGATAGTAATTGTGTAATAGCTAGGATATAGGATAATCTACTATTAGAACAAAACCTCTAACTATAGAGGATGAAAAAATACAGTAATTTATTTCTCACTCACATAAAAGTCCAAAGGTGGGAAAGCATTTAGAGTAGGAAAATGGCTCTATAATCCTCACACACAGTTGCAACATGTGGGTCCATGGTGTTTGCTACAATTTTCACAGTCTCCATTTAGCAAAAAGGAGAAAAAAATGAGGGGATCTTATGACAGTTGTTTCACAGGAAATACCTGGGGATTGCTCATACATTAAATCCTTACTCTTTGCTGAAAGGTCACCCCTCACTTCAAGGGATATTGAGAAAGATATTCTTTGGGTGAGCAACCATGTACCTGGCTTCAAGACTAGAGAAGATGAGAAGAATGACTAATAAAGCCATTTTTTTAAATTAAATCTTTATTGTTCAGGTTACATTTGTTCCTCTTTTTTTCCCCCCCATAACTCCCCTCCTCCCAGTTCCCACCCCACCCTCCGCCCTCACTCCCCACCCCCTGTCCTCCTCCATAGGTGCACGATTTTTGTCCAGTTTCTTCCCGCATCTCCCATTCCCCTTTCCCCGCCAAGAATAGTCAGTCCATTCCCTTTCTATGTCCCTGATTCATTATAATCACCAGTTCATTCTGTACATCAGATTATTTATTCACTTGATTCTTAGATTCACTTGTTGATAGATGCATGTTTGTTGTTCATAATTTGTATCTTTACCTTTTTCTTCTTCCTCTTCTTAAAGAATACCTTTCAGCATTTCATATAATGCTGGTTTGGTGGTGATGAACTCCTTTAGCTTTTCCTTATCTGTGAAGCTCTTTATCTGACCTTCAATTCTGAATGATAGCTTTGCTGGATAAAGTATTCTTGGTTGTAGGTTCTTGGTATTCATCACTTTGAATATTTCTTGCCATTCCCTTCTGGCCTGCCAAGTTTCTGTTGAGAAATCAGCTGACAGTCGTATGGGTATTCCCTTGTAGGTAATTGAGTCTCTTTCTCTTGCTGCTTTTAAGATTCTCTCTTTGTCTTTTGCTCTTGGCATTTTAATTATGATGTGTCTTGGTGTGGTCCTCTTTGGATTCCTTTTGTTTGGGGTTCTCTGCGCTTCTTGGACCTGTAAGTCCATTTCTTTCACCAGGTGGGGGAAATTTTCTGCCATTATTTCTTCAAATAGGTTTTCAGTATCTTGCTGTCTCTCATCTTCTGGCACCCCTATTATTCTGATGTTTGTACGCAATAAAGCCATTTTGTTTTCTGCCACAGTGCCTCACAAAGTTGCTGTGAGGTTTACATTAGTTAATATAATTAAATTATGTGCAAATGAGTTAAGGTTCAGAAAATAGAGTAATAAATTATAGATGCACTAGAGCCCCGGTGCACAAATTTGTGCACCAGTGGGGTTCCTCGGCCTGACCTGAGGGATTGCATTGAAACTGGCTCTCTCACATCCCCTGAGGAGTCCTGGATTGCAAGAGGGCACAGGCCAGGCTGAGGGACCCCACGGTGCATGATCAGGGTTGGGGAGGGACTGTGGGAGGGCTCCATGGTGTGTCCAGACCATCTAGCCCAGTCCCCATCGGCTGGACCCCAGCAGCAAGCTAACCTACCAGTTGGAGCGTCTGCTCCCTGGTGGTCAGTTCATGTCATAGGAAGTGGTTGAGCAGCCTTAGCATATCATTAGCATATTATGCTTTGATTGGTTGAACAGCTGACCGACCAGACACTTAGCATATTAGGTTTTTATTATATAGGATTCCCAGTGCCATGTCAATTTATTTTCAAAAGCACTTGCATTGCTTCTTTGGGAAGAAAATAGAAGTTTTTCTATTATCGTACATTTTCTAATCCAGGACTACTAAATCTTGATAGTATTGATGTTTGGGGCCAGATAATACTTTGTTGTGGGAGGCTATTTTGTACACTGTAGGATGTTTAACACATTATATCCAATGGATGTCAACACCACCCTTACCCATAGTTTCCATAACCAAAAATGTCTCTAGACATTGTTAAATGTCCCATCCAATAGGATGGAAAAAGGAGAGTGGTCAAAACTGCCTTCCTTTGAGAATCATTGGTCTAATCTTATTAATTATTATCTCATTATTATTATTAACACATATGTTGATTTTAAATAGCCTTCTGAAAAAATTGAGTATCTTTACTATTTATACTCATGACTGCTAATTAATGAGAATAGTTTAAAATTTTGCCATGTCAAGAGACATATTCTCACCCTGGCTGGGTAATTCAGTTGGTTAACATGTCGTCCTGATACACCAATATTGCCAGTTCTATCCCCAGTCAGGGCACATGCATGAAGCAAACAATGAATGCATAAATAAGTGGAACAGTAAATTGATGCTTTCTCTTTCTTTTTCTGCTCCCCCACCTCCTCTCAAATCAATAAAAGAGAGAGAGAGAGAGAGAGAGAGAGAGAGAGAGATTTTCTCTTGGATTTTCTGGAGTTTTCCACTTGTTCATTGAATTAAAAATAGTCCTGGTTCTCTGTTTTCAGGGGATATAAATAATTTTGGCCCTTCCTAAATCTCTAACTGCATCTTCAACTTTTCAAGGAGCTTTCTCTATAATATATACCATAAAATGGCCACCAGAGGGTGAATTTGTGTTCTTTAGAGATTCAGATGAAAGAATGAAGGGTAAGTGACTAGAGTTCCCTACAGGGACATTTGAGAAAACATTGTCTGAAAATGCCAGTGAAAATCCTTCAAAGTAGCAACATACACTTTTCAAATTGCCAATATGACTAAGGGACTGTGAATCCTCTCAGTGGACAGAAAAATTTGTACAGCTTTATTGATGTGTAGTTGGTTCTTTAGAAGAGCCAATGCATGCCTCCCCAAGACAATGTTCTCATTATACCATGTGGTAGAGCTGGGTTAAGACTAAGAATCCCAAGCATTTTGTCTACAAAATCCCCATGCACTCATGAAAATAATATGTAGTTTTGACTAGAATTATCACAATATCATTGCATGAAGCTTGAGAAACTTGGAAAAAGTCAAAGATAAAAATTACTAAAATTCATTCCCCCCAAAGAACTATAGTATATATAGTAGAGAAAATTTGTTTTATTTATTTTTTATAGTTTATGTTTTGATGAATGTTCTGGTGTCATTCTCTCCTTTCCTCTTCCTCCTTAGAGACGCTTCCAATTTATGTCATCATCAAGTGATAATCATTTTATCATCTTTACCAATTTAAAGCTAATTCTTTTCCTACCTTATTTCATCATCTGGAATTTCTAAAAACTGTTAATGTAGTGAATAATGTTAAACCAGTAATAATGGCAATATTTTGTATCCTAACCTTGTTTTTGACTTTATTGGAAATATTTATGTCATGATCAAATGTGACATTAGCTATTATTTTAAAGATAGATACTATTTTGTATCTGTTCTATATAGATAATTCTTAGTATATTAAATAATTATCTATGTATTGATAATTAATTAAATTTTTATAAGTAGATATTGCATTTAATTACATGTATTTCAATTTCTATTAACATTGTCTTATTTTTATCTTATTTTTTAATTGATTTTTTTTTTTTAGAGAAGGAGGAGGGGGAAGAGAGTGAGGGAGCGAGAGAGAGGGAGAAACATCGATGTGAGAGAGATACATTGATCGATTGCCTCTTGTACACGCCTCCACAAGGGATCGAACTAGAAACCTAGGTATGTGCCCTGACTGAGAATCGAACCTGTGACCTTCTGGTGCATGGGATGATGTTCCAACCAATTGAAACACATCAGCCAGGGCTATTTTTGTCTTATTTTTGATGTAATAGATTATATTAGCAGATTTTCTAGTATTGTTCTATTACTGGAATTAACTGTACTTGGCTATTGTGTGTTATTATTCCATGACAGTAGTGTATTTCATGGATTCTTTATGATCTACTCTCATTATGTATAATTTAGATAGACTTATGGTCAAGAAAAATTTCTATAGTTAAAAGTGGTTTAAAAATGGTCACAGATTAGTATTATCCATTATCACTTAAATACTCCAAATCCTGCAGTCAGAAACTTGTTTTGCTTAAAGTTAGCATTTCAAAATTATGTTTAAAGAGAAACTCCTAATTTCCCAAGGAATATTTAGTATAATCTCAGCTATCTAGAATTCTGCAAAACACACTTTGGGGAACATTTGTTTGCTATTTTTCTTGTGGGGGATAACTTTAATGATACCAGGTTCTTCAGGAAAAGAAATGTGATGGTTTAATCTATTTTTATGTGCCTGACCAATTTAAGTAGCACTGCAATTATTGACTCATTTAACTTACTGTGAAATGTATGTGAGAAGAACAAAATGTTCTGTTGAAGGACTTTTTGGAAACATTGCAGATACTTCACTGGTTACAGCTCTATTTAATTTTTCTAATGTTTCTGAACAAATTCTGATTAGTATCTTTCTCCAAAAATAAATTTTCTTTGGAAAATAATCTATTAACAGGGAGCTCTGTTAATATTCTTCTATAATTAAGAAAAAACTCTTCCAATTATATCCTTTCTTTAAAGACCTATGACAAATTTGTCATTTATTTTTTCTTAATCTTGGAAGTTTGTGTATTTGGTTAATTTTTCTTATGAACCAGCTCTTGATTCTAGTTTTCAATTCTATTGTTATTTTGCTCTATAATTTACTAATTTTATCTTTCATTATTTCAAGATATTTAATTCATACTTACCCAATTTTAGTTGAATTCTGACTGTATTTTGATTATGTCTTACTTACAAGTGAAGGAATTTAAGATTATTCATTACTAGAGGCCCGGTGCATGAATTTGTGCATGGGTGGAGTCCCTTGACCTGGCCGGTGATCAGGGCCAATTGGGGCCAATTGGGACTGGCTGGCTAGAAGGAGGGACCACGGGAGGTTGGCCAGCTGGGGGAGGTTGGCTGTGTGAGCGCACTGACCACCAGGGGGCAGCTCCTACATTAAGCATTTGCCCCCTGGTGGTCAGTGTGTCATCATAGTGACCGGTCGACTTGTCGTAATGGTCGCTTAGGCTTTTATATATATAGATAAGTACCATTTAAAAAAAAATCTCCCTAGGCAGGTGGCCTTCACAGTTTGTTACTTTTAAAGTTGTCCTAATTGCACTATTGTGGAATTTATTTTTCTTTGAATCAGAGTTATTGGGAGTTTGTTTGTTTATTTATTTTACTTAGTGTATGTGTGTAGCAACATATCTAAAAAATTAAACTTTGGTCATAAAGTTCTGATTTTAATAAATTCTGAGGCCTTACATTTTATTTTTAGGAATGGTGATATAACGGTGGGGAAAGTTGTCAATGTGCCTCCTCATTTTGGCTGGATGTGATAAACATTTTGGTCATAGCATACATACATCTTTATTTCACCTCCAACTTATCTTTTTGGGGACTTTATTACCAGTAGTCCCATGTCCTGGTGATTTCAAGTATGTAAGAAAATAGCTAATAAAAAAAATTGAATAGTTCACCTTAGATCATTCTAATTATTTTAGCAGCTTCTTAAAACTTTTCTAAGGCATAATTATCTCTATAAATGGGAATCTTTTGTATCTATTCTCATTTGTTTCACAAGTGCTTGGCATATTGTTTTCAAAGATAGCTACAATTCCTCCTATCCCATAAGCCCCCTTAGTAATGTGACTTTATTACTCTTTTTATCAAGAGAGAAAGTTTATTTTCCCTCACCTTGATCTGTGCTGGTCCTGTAACCTGCTATGAACAATGAAATGCAATAGATATGACTTCTGGCCCTAAGTGTTAAGACATCCTGAAGCTTCCAGCTTTACTTTTGGAAAGATGCTCAGCCTAGACTACCAAATGGCAAGAATGTACTGATACTACCAAATGCAGACACATGTCCTGTGGGGGACAACTGCAGGCGTCACAGTACCAGATATGTGAGTGTGCCATCTTGAGCCCTGCAGCTCCAGTCAAGTCACTCCAATGGCTGTATGGAGCAGGAACTGAGCTGTCTCTTATGAATCTTATTTGAGTTCCTAACCCACTGAATGGTGAGCAATAAGATGACTCTTTTTAGCCACTAAGGTTTGAAGAGGATTGTTATATAGCAATAGATGACTGGAACTGTCTTTTCTTCCTGTTTGTTTGTTTGTTTTGTTGTCATTGAGTCTCACCTGAGGATATTTTTTTCATTGATTTTTAGAGAAAGTGGGGGGAGAGGGGAAGGGAAGAGACAGAGAAAGAGAAACATGGAAGTGAGAGAGAGACATCAATTGCTTGCCTTCCACATACACCCAGACTGGGGCTGGGATCAAGCCTACAACCAAGGTTTGATTCTGCCTTTTACCAGAATAAAACCTGCAACCCTTCAGTCCATAGGCTGATGCTCCAACCACTGCGCCAAATCAGTGAGGATCTTTTCTTCCTCTGGATATTATGTTGTCTTTCAGGGCTTGAACTATGTCCAATACATTTTTTGGGGGTGTTTTACCACAGAGCAATGAATTGATTACACAACAACTGTAACTGACTAAATTAATTCAACTTCATATGCCTGGAGAAAAACAAGGTTAGGTTGATAATGCTCAGTGACTGTTTTGGGAAAGGAGTTTTGTTATAATTTGATATTTTAATTCATGACCTTGTGCAAGTCAATGGACTGCATGAGGTCTTGATGCTGATAATTAAAGTGTCTGAGTACCTCCACCTCCAACAAATTTTGTGAAACCACAATTCTGTGACCAGTTCCAGCTAGAACCACTAATAAAACAGAGAGTAAAAACAAGTAGGTATAAAGCAATGGAGGGGGAGAAAAGAATGTAAATTTAATCATACTAAATTTCAAGAAGGTTTAATTTATTTGTTCTGAATTATGTTATTTTGGCCTTCTATTTTAGAGTAAAATAAATAATCTCTCTCTATATATAAAACCCTAAGCGACTGGCAAACTGTTTGACTGGTTGACAGTTTCACTGGTCGCTATGATGCGCACTGACGACCGGGGGCAGACGCTCAACACAGGAGCTGCCCTCTGGTAGTCAGTGCACTCCCACAGGGGGAGCGCGGCTCAACTGACTGATGGGCGCTAGACCCCGGGCTCATGGCTGGCTAGCACAGCTGCAGTGGCATGAGCCTCTCCTGCCTCTGCAGCAGCGTTACTGAGCGGTAGCCGTGGCAGGCACAGTGGGGCCAGGATGAGTGGGAGCAGTGCGGTGCCCGCCTGGGCTCAGGCTCCTCCCAGGCTGCCTGTCGCTTTACACACTACTACATCCCTTGGGGGATGTTGGACTGCTAGTTTTGGCCCGATCCCGGCCTGGCCTGTGGGGATTGGGCCGAAACTGGCAGTCCAACATCCCCCGAGGAGTCCTGAATTGCAAGAGGGCACAGACCAGGCTGAGGGACTTCACCGGTGCATGAATCTGTGCACGGGGCCTCTAGTCCTATATAATAAAAGGGTAACGCTAACAGCAGAATGACTGGTAATGACCAGTTGCTATGAAGCACACTGACCACCAAGGGGCAGATGCTCAATGCAGGAGCTGCCCCCTGGTGGTCATTGTGCTCCCACAGGGGGAACACCACTCAGCCAGAAGCCGGGCTTATGGCTGGCTGGTGAGTGCAGTGGCAGCCTCTCCTGCCTCCGCAGCAGGGCTAGGGATGTCCAACTGACAGCTTAGGCTGATCCCCCGGGGAGCAGGCCTAAGCCAGCAGGTGGACATCCCCGAGGGCTCCCCGGTTGCCAGAGGGATGTCTGACTGGCCAGCTTAGGCCTGATCCCCTGGGGAGTGGGCCTAAGCCGGCAGGTGGACATCCCCCGAGGGGTTCTGAATGATAAGATGGCGCAGACCACGCTGAGGGACCCCCCCCCCCCCCCCGCCAAGATGAATTTTCATGCACTGGGCCTCTAGTATCAAATAAAGCACAAGTAGATAGTATAGAAGTGACATTTTGACTCCTATATAATAACTCCCTACTTTTTGTAACTAAGAAAAATACCACAAATTGAGGAAATAAGTATTAAATTACAGCTATAGTAAATATGACATCAATATATTAAACAAAATCGTGGTCTTTTATCATGAGGAATAAAGGCTAATCTCTGAGTAAGGTATAATATTTCAAAGCAGATATGTGCATCCTTAAAGGTCTTACTATTTTGATTCCTTCCTTCCTTCCTTCCTTCCTTCCTTCCTTCCTTCCTTCCTTCCTTCCTTTTTCCCTCCCTCCTTTCTTCCTTTCCTCTAGTGGATGGGCTAATTATATATAAAATAATAAAATATCTAAAGTGCCAAATGAGTTTTTAGTTATGTTCCTTTAAGTAAATTCAATGTTTTTATTGGTTGGAAATGACCTCTGACAGCTAGTTACACATGGGAAGTTGTGTCTTTATTTATCTATTTTTATTTCTTCCATTAGTGTCTAAATAACAGCCACTTGTACTGAATTACTGCAGGAATTGTCTCTCCTTCTTTCAAAAGAAAGTCATTCATCAGGGCGCCTTACCTTTACCAAGAGACATGTTCTCAGCTTCATGATGGCTGGCAGCCAGAGAAGCAATTTCCTTTTCTTTAAAAGGAATTGGAAAGCATCTGATTATATCAGGAAGAGGCATTTCAGTTTTCAAGGTGAAAGAACACTTGCTTCTTTTATAGATAATGGAAGAAATAAGATACATTAGTGAAAAGCAGAGGGCATACCAATTAAAAATATCCAGGGGATATAGTCTGGGATGTAGTCTGTCCACATGTTATCTCAATGTAAATTAGCAGAGCAGGGTAACAATGCCAGTCTTCTCTCTGTAATAATTTAGCTTTTAAAACAGGTTTTCTTGAACATGTAGGGTGTACCCCTCAAAATCATCTGTCCAGAAATTTTGTATGTGTTATTCCATTCCTCACAATGTTTTTCTCTCTAATATTTATTTAATTTATCACAGTTTTTAACTTTGACTATATATTTGTGGGGATATACACACTTTGCATAATTATTCATTCCAATGGGTTAAATCTGAAAAGAAAGAAACATCAACTGAGCTATCAGCTTTCAAATGTGTTTACTTTTCTTTGGGACACCTTGTATTTTCTATACTAGAACAACTGATAATACAAATATTCATTACTTAGAAGATCTTAAATTCTGTGTTTCTGTGATAGAATAATATTAAATGCTCAGAACAGGAATGACAATGCTGGGGGAAAAAAAACCCAACTTTATTCCTTACTTACTTTACTTTGGCCTTTAGAATTTTGTTTAAGAGAAAAACAAAACAAAACAAAACATGGAGGTTCCTGGAATTATAAGATGTAAGAATATTAGTTATTGAAATTATCTTTAGTTATTGTGACTTTCAGATAAAACAACATAAAAGAAAAAATGCCCAGCTCACACAGGGTATTCAAATTAATATTTATGGTCTAACCTTTCCCACATATCCTCTATACCAAGACTGTCCAATAGAAATGTAATGTGAACCACAAATATGAGCTAACTATGTAATTTTAAATTTTTAGTGGGCACATTAAAAAATGCAGAAGAAATCTGCTATATTAGTTTTAATAATATGTTTTATTTAACATGATATATCCAAATGATATCACTTTAATATATAATCAATATACATTATTAATGAGATATTTTATATTATTTTTTTATAATGGGTCTTCAAAATCTGTAGTGTACAGATTTTACATATAGCATATCTCAATTTAGACTAGTCACCTTTAAAGTGCTCAATAACTATATATGTCTTGTGGCTGCCATACCACATGACACATCTTTAGGTTTTCTCTACTCAATTTCCATGTTTATTTTTTTCTTATGTTTATTTCTAAGACCACGTCTATAACTTCCAGTTTTTTTGGTAAAATTTTCCAGGTCTAGTTTGAGAGAGATACATGAGGCCCTCTCTTCCTGCCTGTGGAAGTTTTTGTGTGCTATTTTTATAAATCTCCTGAGCTCTTTATTACCATTTTATGAGAAGCTATCTAGCATTAACTTAGGAATTTAGCAATCTCTATGTGCAGATAACTCACACTTTTACTCTGTTTATTTCTAATGTCCATCCCAATCTATTTTTCTGAGGAAGCTATTTGACATTTTGCAAATCAAAAACTCTGAGGCTTGGTTTTGAAATATGTGAATGAGTATTAATAGATGATCTCACAGTTCTTCTGTACTTTTACTTGTCTAGGACTCTAAGGTCATTCACATTAGTAACTCGGGCTCAACATTGTGTAGGTGACTCCTCACTCAATGTCCAGTTTCTTAATTACAGTAGGTTATTTATATATGCACTGAATATCCTTAAGCAAAATCTTTCTTTGATAATATAATGTATCCATAATGTATCCCATCAATTCTTCCTTTATCATGTATTACCTGTATCTAGACTCTAATAATCTCTCCAGAAGTTTTATAGATGCTATTTCATGGCTCATGATGTTTCTTTCTCTGGTATTTGCTTAAGTTTGTTTAATTTATAATATTTTACACTTTGACTACACATTTATGGGGATAAACAAATAGACCTTAAGTTTGTATATGTAAGGGGACATGAAATAGACATTGGGAATTAAAGTCCCAAGTTCAAGGCTGAGGGTGAGCAGTAAATGTTTGCTTGATCTAGAAGATCTCAAAGAAGCTAGAATGCAGAAATATGTTAGTTAAGAATTTAATGTATCTTATTTTTGCCATTGAATAGATTCTCTACCTTTTAGGTGCAAATTGTGAAACTCTCTGGTAATGAAATAGTTAAATGCTATGAAGTTTGAATTTTATAACCTATGATTTAAGTCCAGTCTATGAAATTTATATAGTCTTCTGTGATCATGGAATATTTTCAAAATATGCCATATAGTGCCATCTCATCCCTACGGTGTTAGACATTCCATGGACTTTTCACTCTGAACTTCAGTGTTGGAACATTTTGTTAAATTATTTCCTTGATAATCTTCTTTCCACAACTACTTTTGTTCTCTTTTTCTGTTATTCAGATAATGAATCTCTAAGATAGGTACTCTCCTTATTTCTTCCTACTTAATTTTCTATACTTAGGAAATCATTTTGAACCATGATCCAAAGCAAAACCAGGCACCATGAAGAATTGGAATATCGTTTATCCTGTCCAGTATATAGTATATAGCAGCCCTTTCAGAATCAATAACATTAATTATCATACAGCAGCATACTATCAACTTGCCATTCCGCAGAAGGTCCTTCCTTTTCTAGCCACTACACAACACTCATCAATCAGTGCTCTCTACTGCCTTCATTGTTTCTACTACTACTATGTCTACTTCAGCTTTTTTTCTTTTATGGGAAGCATGCAGAGAGAACTGGATTATACATTCCGCATCCAGTATAGAACAACTTTCTTAGTTAATGTTTTCCAGCCTGCAATGTATGGAGAGAGCTTCTTTTGTGTCTAATCTACAGATGGCTTATCATTTGACCATTCAATCGTGGTAGAGGTTTTACTGTCATATAATTCAAAGCATAGCAACTTGCATGCAATCAGCTGCCTAGAGCTGCTTTTCCTAATACATTTTTGGCCGTGTAGCAGACAGTTGGAGCTTTATAAGTTTCCTAGGGCAAGCACCTACTATCCTTTAGGAACACTTTGAAACATTGGTATTATAGAACAACGCTGTTCCAAAGGAGCTCATGGTTCAATGTGGAAATGCATTTTTTTTTTTTTTGCAAAAAGTATGGTTATGCAGAGAGATAAGTGAAGGTGCAATGAAGAAGTGGTTAAATTTGCTTGGATACTCCAAAAAGGCTTCATAGAGAAGTTGATTTTGAAAAAACCCCCAAAATAACACTTCTTAATTGTAGATGCTCCCAATTGGGTGTGGAGCAAACAAAGGAAAGGGGAGTCCAATTCCAGAATAATGATGCAATCTGGATGGAAGTACATATAGATGTGTAGTCCAGAAACTGGAAGAATGTATCATTAAAATGTAGGTGGTACAGCAAGAGGTAAGTGGGATACATAGTTCGTGGCCTGTTCATGGAAGGCCTGATAACGGGTTTGGACTTTATCCTACAGGTAATGGCGAGCAATTGAGAAGTTTCAAGCTATTAAGTAAAATGACACAAATTATATTTCAGGTTAAGTACCTTTGATAGAGGTATAGATGATGAATTCAAGATGCAAAAGAGGAGTGAGACTGGGAGTGGGGATATTACCACTGTCAGTGAGA
This sequence comes from Myotis brandtii, assembly GCF_000412655.1. Taxonomy (NCBI): domain Eukaryota; kingdom Metazoa; phylum Chordata; class Mammalia; order Chiroptera; family Vespertilionidae; genus Myotis; species Myotis brandtii. The sequence goes on from NW_005353753.1 coordinate 2,069,004, forward strand.
GTGCTGGTAAGGTAAGGCATCTGAAAAGAAAGCTATTGATGGAAGGAAGGAAGCAAACAAGGAGAGGGAGAAGGATGAACAATACACAGGTGTAGGTGACTGATGTGGGGCAAAGGGCGAAGGAGAAGACTAGAATCATTCCTAGGTTTGGTCTTTTATTTCCATGTAAATCGCAGTGATTTTGAACCATGATCCAAAGAGAACCCAGAAGGACAAAGAGAATTGGAAACATTCTGTGTATAATTCTTGTCATCTCAAGAGCTCTAGTCAGGAGGTATGGTAATTGTTTGGATACCTACTTTAGCTGAAGTTATGGAGGAGAATGTCAGAGAATGTCTACAAAGAGGAAGAGAGGACCAATGACAAAGTTGTACGAATCTTCATACTGTGGGATCTATAAACACTCAAAACAAACAAAACAAAACAAAACAAAACAAAATATAAACAAACTCATAGAAACAGAGACCAAAGAGATAGGTACTAGAAAGGAGGGGGTGGGAGGTTGGATGAAAAAGGTGAAAGGTAATAGTGTCAATAATATTGTGATAAGTTTGCACAGTGACAGGTAATTACTAGAATTAGTGGGGTGATCACATTTTAAGGTATAAAAATGTCAAATCTCTGTATTGTACACCTGAAACTAATAGAACCAGTATAGTATTGTATATCAATAAACTGAAAAAAAGACAAAGTTGTAGGGACTTCAAGCTTTAAGAAGTGAACAAGCACAAGAGACTGAGGAATAGAGAGGTAGGTGGAGAACTATGAGACAGTAGCAAACAGGTTAACAATGAAAAGGAGTGCACATAGGTCAAATGAAATAAGGACTGAAAGAACCCATTAGAAAATAGTGGCATTTACTGGAACATTTATAAGGCAATGGGGACGACAGAGACTTGTTTTTTAAGCCTTTTTGCCGACCCTCGTTAAGGTAGCAATTTCTGAGAACATCACATGAGATATGTGCAAAAGTGCTCAACATGTGATGTGATTAATGCTGATTTATCTATTTGCTCGAAACCTTATAATTTTCTCTTTCAATACTTATATCTTGTAATATTTTCCCCAAAATTTTTCTTGGCATCAGAAAATTCCCTCTGAAAAAACTGTTAGTATAGATTCTGGTTTCCATTACTACCATTGCCCATTACTTCATCAACTTCAACATTCAACAGTTACAGACCTGGTTAATTTTAAGTGGGAGCTTCTTTCTCTAAGCCCAGAACTTGTGCCAAGCTTGTTACAATATGGCATGTCAGTTCTTAAAAGAGACCTCAGTGTTTAAAATCCAATAAAATCATTTCCTACAGTTGCTTGAAAATAAATAACTATAGTAATAAGTAGTAAAATAAATATTGATTTTTTTATACAAATTTACATTCCAATATTTCTACAAGTTTTAAAAAAATAAAAACAATGTATATTATCCTCTCATTTTTCTACCTCTCCCAAATCAATTTAAAATCTTTTATGTATTTCTTGGGTATTTACCTGCATGTTTCTGGAAAACAGCCTTGTACTACTTTACTAATATATCTATACTTTTTCAGTTTTAGACATTATGTATTCACTTATTACAGTGAAAGATGAACATTTAATTTGTTTCACTCTTTTCTCCCATTCTCAGTATATTCATTTTGGTTGTTTGACCAATAACTGATTTTTATATTATTGTGGATAAATATTTTCCACAGCTAACCCATATAAGTTATTATGTTTATATTTAGTTTCTTGGATACTTTTTTAGGGTTTTGCCTTTGAGTTAAAAGTGAGTGTGTGAGTGTGTGTGTGCATGTGTATGTGTCTGATTCATTTCCAAACTCTGCAAAGTGTAAATGTCTTCTCAATATTTTAAACATATAGGTATTTCTATGAATTCTGCATTCTTGGAGATATGCTTCTGATCTCCTCTAGAATTATTGCTTTATTGGTCTTTTGCATAACTATTATTTTTTGGGATTTCCCTTCACAACGATCCTGGAAATTCCTGTTGCATTACACTTGTATTGGATCTCTTCTGTGTAGGTTTATGTTTGTCTTCTTCTTGGTTTACACTCTCATTTTGGTGACATGTTTTCTATTAATTTCCTGAGAAAGAGCTCACGGTAGACCAAGTTTGTGGTATTTTGTAAATATGAAATGTCTTCATTCCACTCTCACACTGTATTGCATTTGGTGGCTGTAAATACGTAGGATAGCAATAACATTCATTCATAATTATGAGGTCATTGTTTTACTTATTGGTTTGTTTGTCTAGTGTTGCTGCTTACAACTTTGATGCCATTCTGATTTTTTTCTCTGTGAAAGTTTTGTTCCTCTGTTGAACATTTTAAAGTGGTATGCATTGATATGGGGCTTTTATTTTTCCCTACTGTGTTAGACATTCCATGGACTTTTCACTCTGAACTTCAGTGTTGGAACATTTTGTTAAATTATTTCCTTGATAATCTTCTTTCCACAACTACTTTTGTTCTCTTTTTCTGTTATTCAGATAATGAATCTCTAAGATAGGTACTCTCCTTATTTCTTCCTACTTAATTTTCTATACTTAGACTTTATTCTAACTTTTCAAACATTTTCTTAAGTTAAAATTCAATATTTCATCATTGATTTTTCTCTCAATTTCTGCTATCATATTTCTAATTTCCACACATTTTCTTTACTTGTCTGGACATTTATTTATTACTTATTATTACTTTTCCATTGCATTCAAAAGTTTGCACAGGGGCCTAGTTTTTGGCATAGCTTGGCTTTTGACATGCCTTCCTTTCTGAGCTTAGTCATTTCTAGCTTTAAAAAATTCATTAAAAATTTTTAAATATGTATTTATTTTTAAGCATAATTTCCTTTCTCTGGGAGGCAATGTTAAACACAGATGCGCACAGAGTGTTTACTTCTACTCCCATCACTCTATTTTCTTCAAATTTGCTTTTTCTGCTTATTTGGTCTCGTCTCTGTCTTTCATGTTAGAGGCTTTCTTCAAATATCTGGGGATCCTTGGCTGCCCATAAATATGTAAGAATGAGTTACTAAATATCTGATTAGAAACTTATGGGCTTGTCAACTAGTGTGTCTCCACCAGTTGACAGCTAAATCCACTTCATTATTTTAGTAGAATGTCATGAGGAAACAGAAATAAGCATGTGTTGGCTTTGCTCTACAATTTAGACAATTTGGAATATATATTTTTATGACACAACCGCATTATTTAAAAACACTTATCTAAGCATGTAAGTTACAACTTCTAATGTTTTGTAAACTGAATAAAACCCCACATAAGTTTCTAAAGGTGATAACATTGAATCGTGAATCTCTTTTGTAACAAATAATCTACATCTATTTTAATGCGCTTCACACATTTTTAATAACCATGAAGGGAATACAGTATTCTCAATAGATCAATTCCATGCTTCATCTTATTAATCATTCTAACTTTTATAATGCTGGAAGTGCCAAAATATCTCCTCACTGCAGCTGCATATTCACGGTCCAAAACATTCTTTCCAGTATGACTTGATTATCCTCATCAACTTTGTAATAACCTTCATATGTGAGGTGAGAGAGTGAACAAGAATCAATCTTGCCACCAGTAAGAGTGGATTTGGAGTTCTAATGTGCATTCAGATTAGAAACAGTGCACTAGTTTTGAGGAGAATTAGTTGGAGTGAGTTGCCATTGAAGAAACACTAACAAAAATGAAAAAATAAAAATAAACAGAGTAAAAACCTGACTGCTCCTCATTTTCAAGAACGTGATTAAACATTTAATAATTTCAAAGAATAAATATATGTTTTGTCAAAAAAGTAGGCATAATAGTAAATGCTAAAAGCAAAGCAAAAGGGATGAAAAATATTTGTATATGGTGATGTCAGTATAACTTCAAACCTGCATGCTAGAGAAAAGAATGAACTACATGTAATTTAGGATGAAAAACTGCCTCCATTCTTGTGCGATGCAATTCTGAAGTTTGAGTAATTTCTATGTGAGTTAAAATAGTACAGGTCAGTGAGTGGGTTTTATAGGAGGCCTCTACATGGCAAAAGAAATCGAAGAAGGTAACAGAGTTCCCCTGAGGGCTAACCACCCTTATGCAAGTTAATGAGATATGCGCCTGAATAAGGCCTCAGTCAACATTAATTTTTTTAAAAAAATACGAGGTTAGAAAAAAGTACCATTTTTTTTTCCAAATAGCCTTTCTCCTAATGAGCACTTTAGATTACAATAATTTTTTTCAAAATAATTTATGTGAATTCTTTTTTCCTAAAAAAGTTTATGTATATTTATGCCACTTGTTGCTCTGTAAAGAAAAACATTTTTATTCTTCCGATTGCATAGAACAAAAGCAAAAGCATGGCAAAAAAATTGGTGGCAGGAGAGGAAGGGTGGTGAGATGTTCTGAAATTAAGGAAGTCAAATAAAAGTGGAGAATATTCATGTTTTTCCCCCGTGGTTCTGTTTCCAAATATGCACTCTTAAATTAGCATGGAAAGATTATTTAGTGCTTAGTGGCATGTAATTCCCTTGCATAAATTATAAAAAAATGAAAGATATTTGCAGTTATATCTAACACTGAATTTTAAAGCCAACAGAGAAAGCAAACAAATTAAAAGAGAAAACTAAGGAAAAAATTATGCCAAATAAAAATCAGTGGGACTATTTTACTGTATGGATTCATGAACTCAACTTCAAAAGATACCTAATGCACTTTAATAATTTGTCAGAAGTGGTCTGATTCTTCAATTTTACTTAAACTAAGTTAAAAATTCATAATGTTGACCAGAGTTGAAACAGATTTTACTCCCTCAGACAGTTACATATCTATCATTCATTCATTGCTTTGTTCACTTACCTAGTGAACAGTTACTTAGCGTCTATTGACAGCTGGGTATAAGGACACTGAAGAGGAAAAACACATAGTTTCCACTCTTCAGGAGCTCGGGCAGTTGGAGAAGGCAGATACAATAGAGCTTAGTGCTATATGATTCCCCCCCACAAAGATTCTGTTTACTAGTTTAGTATAGTTTTATACATACAATTCTATGATACAGATTCCATTGTGTGCCCACCACCCCAAATCAAAGATCTTCTGTTACCATAGATTTGACGTCCTTTACCCTTTACTACCCCTTCCCTCTGGTAACTACCATACCGTTATCTGTGTCTGTGAGTTTTTGTTTGTTTGATTTTCTTATTTGTTTCTTTCAGTTTTATATACCACATATGAGTGAAATCATATGGTTCTTGATTATTTCCACCTGGCATTCCTCTTAGCATGGTATTCTCAAGATCCATCCATGTTTTTGCAAATGGCAGTATTTCATCTTTTCTTATGGCTGAATAGTATTCTACTGTGTATATGTACCACATCTTCTTTATCTAACCATCTATTGAAGGACACTTCTGTCGTTGCTGTGCACTGGCCACCATGAATAATGCTGCAATGAACATAGGGGTACATACATCATATAGAAATGGATGGAAGTGTTGTGGCAGGGAGAGTAAAGGGAGATTTCAGAAGTCATACTGGATTTCAATCTAAGTATGACTAAGTTCTCAATAAATCAATAGAGGAATTATTCCAGGCAGAAGAAAATGTGCAACAGGCCAGATCATAAAAGGGCATGGATTGTTTTGAAACTGCAGCATAAGCTCTGCAGAGTTGCAGAAAGTGGTAGGAGATGAGATAAAGAAAGGTGTTTGAAAGGTTTTATGTATGCTACACAAAGGAATTTGTACTTTAGTGTTTACTAGTAGGTATTGGGGAGTTATTTAAAGATCTTTAGAGGGAGACAGACATGATTGGTTTTGCCTTTGGAAATATCTCTGATAGAATCTTCAAGGGTGAACTGGAAAGGAATGAGCATTTAGGCTAGAGAAAAAGTGAGTAGCAATTGTAATAAAAGAGAAAATAATAGTTTTGAGAAATATTTAACAGTTAGAGCTATCAGGTCCTCATCACTAATTAGATTTGAAGGAAAGGGGGGAAAAAACCAGGAATGATTATCTGGTTTCTAGTTTGGCCAAATGAAAAATTATGTTTCTATTACTCAGATAAGCAGAGGAAAAGCAGAGCGAAGATAATAAATTTGTTTTGAGAAAATTGGATACTTTTGTAATGGAGAGTAAAATAATGTATTTGAATACAAATACCAGCAGAAATTTTTTGGGAAAAATAGTTTATTCCTCTAAAATAAACAAGCCTTTCATTTTTTTGGTTTGTTTTGTTTTTTAATCCTGGAAAAATATTACTAATAGCAATTGATCTCCACATATCTGTACATCTACCTTTCCCATTCCTGGAATCGGGTATTATTTCAACCTACTTTCTCTGGATCATTGACTTGGCAAATAGCCTGAAGAAGTATGTAGACTTAGGAAAGTCTTTGCAGATGGAAATTCTGCTTTCCTCATTGTATTATCATTAATGTCCTTCCCCTTTCTTGACCATGAAGAGGAAGAATTCAATTAGAGGACACCTTTAGGTTTGAGCTTTGGCTTATAATAACTGGATATATTTAGTTATCATAGGACTAACAGATGTGCCTAAAAAAACCACCTGCTATTTCCTTTATATTGTTTCAGGGACGAGACAAATGGTGACCAGATGGTCCAGTCCAGAAAAGCATAATTGCCAACTCTGATTTAAGCTGGAAAAACTCCTCAAGTGAAAATGGGAATTTAGCTTCAAGATAGTAGTTTCCATGTGTGAGTTTTAAATTCTCCAAAAGGGGTGGCAGGGGAGGAATAACAGAAAAAAAATCATTTGCAGGATTAAGATGATATGTTTATTTTTTTGGGAATGTAAAACATCTATTTCTTGCTTATGTATATTTGTACAAGTAGAAATAATTAACCTCTTTTTTTCAGAGCTTAGTGTTTCTCATCAATGCTCTAGAAGGAGTTAACTGAACTGACAGATTTGATTACTCAAAGTGGTCAGTCTCATTTTTTATTTCACTTTGACATAAGACTTGGCACAGGTGTATTACAAGTTAGGCTCATTTATTGCTGCACTTCTAAGTTATAAATCTGGTTTACATCTATGGAAAATGTAGTGTAGAATTGAAGACATGTCCAATTATCTGGGCAATTTGTTTTATGAACTTATACCAAATTAAATAGAAAGCTTCACCAGTATTTGTTCTTCATCTGTGGGCTGCAAATCAGTTAGGAAAAACTTCTTGAACAGGGGCATTGAAAGTTCTGGCTTTTCAGACTGTTTCCTGAATGTGTTCTGATTAAAACAGGATCTGAAAGTCTGATTGATAGTCTCTATTTCCTTTCTTAATGTCACAAATACATTCAGAATGTTGACTCCTATGAAAGGTAGAATTGCTAAGCTGGATTGCATTGCCTTCAGCCGTTCTTCATATTAGAGGAAATGATTTGACTAAGCACTTAAATCATGGATGTGCAAGGCTGGGTTTCTCAGGAAGTAATTATTGAAAGGGATTTTGTGAGTCTCTCATCTATAAAAATGAAACAAAATTCAGCCTAGGATGGGCAATCAAGACACAGTATTATGTGTATATGCTTTTGGACTTTAAAAAATAAAGTGCCTTATCTGACCAGCATCATATGTAACAGTGAATTGTTAGGGATTTATATATAACCACCTTTTCTCTCAAATGCAACAATATATATATAAAATCAGCGATAAATATTTTAAAGTTGAAAACTAATGAACACTTTACTTCATCCTTAAGAAAATTTGCCTGCAGAAAATATTCTGTTAAAAATAGCAAAAACTGTGCTTAACACTGCTAAGTGCCACTCCCGAATGCTAAGGAAATAGATGTTATTAGAAGATTAAAACAAAACAAAACTCTGTTAGGTTCAAATCTGCAGTCAAATATGACAAATAAATTAGCACAAATAGAGGGACTTAGAAAATAATCTTTTGTGGTAAAGGCAAGATTTAATTGCCTGGTAAAATTAATTGATCTCTGTGAGTGAGAATTTGTTCCCTAGAAGTTGGTCAACACCCATTAAACAAAGTCATATATACAAATTTAAAACTATTTCTCAAGAGAGCCACCATAGAAACCTTAAAAGAAATCTCCTTATTCCCAATACATTTTCTGATCAGTTTTTCTTTCTGTTGTTAAAAATTAAGTGGATGACGTGTTGAAACTTATCCTCATTGCTTTTTATTCTTCCCAGAATTATTCATACCATAGTCTATTTTCTCCATTTACTATACCAATTTTCTTTTAATTTGACAGTTTTCCATGTATTTCAATGTATTGTTTTGACACTTACTCATCAAGATTTCACTTGAAAAAAGAAAATCATAATTCATGTTCACATTTTAAACTTAACTCATTTTAGTCTTTCTTCTTATTTCATAGTCCTATGTGCATTACAATGACACAGACTATAACTGACAAGATAATGGCTTAAACTTTATAAGTTTATCTACTTAAAGAGGGTTCGCTGGATACTAAAAACTAAACTAAATCTCCCCACAAGAGATGGACAATATAATGATTTTAAAAAACCAATACTTTTTATTCTTAACCAATAACAAGCTAAATTATATATAATTTACTCTTGTTCTTTCCTCATGGCATTTATGACCTGGACTAGTGTACCAAGCACTGGCTTGTGAGTAATATTACTTTGCCTTAATCTGCACACTACCTTCTCCCTTATTTTCATATTCTCCTTAATGAACTTTGTTTTCACCTTTCTTCCCTACACTTTGTCTGCCTTTCCTATTTTTTGTTACAATTATCTATCTATCTATCTATCTATCTATCTATCTATCTATCTATCATCAGTCATCTATCTATATCATCATCATCTGTCTATGTATCTACTTCACTATCATAATCTTTTATATCTTAGTATTTCAATAATACACTCTGACTTGTTTTGATGCTGGCAGGGAGGTTTTCTTTTGCACATCTCTGCCTTCTATTCCTTATAAAGTTTGATAAAGAAGATTGAGAAGTTAAAACTCTTTAACCCTGTAGTTTAGTTTTTGGAAAGATCCTTTTGATTGCCAGTGTTTTCAATTCTATTAAGCAAAGGTGTCTGCAGAGCACGCAGTGGGCAGCTTGAATGGAGGTCTTTGATCATTGTACTATGTTAGGAATCATCAACCAACAGTCCTTGAACTGGACTCTGTCTAAAAGATAGTGGAAAAAAGACCTATGCAGAAAACTCCTGCCTCATTCTGAATCCCCTTTTTTTCTTCTTAAGTAGATCAGCTTGAGATGGAGTCTGAAAGGAGAAAGGAGTTTTCTTCTGATAAAGAATCAAAGGATTTCATGACTTTTTTTTTTTTTTTCAAAAAGTCCACTTAGGAGTCCATGGAGTTGAACCAAATAGATTTCTCTTCCTTATTCATGATAATGAAGGAAAATTATTGAAAGCAGTATAATTTTTGAGTGTGAGCTTCATGAACACAATAGGATATATTACTTTTAACTCAATATTTTATTTGTTTATAACCCTTGTTTTTATATGATGCTTTATTTAATTTTTGAATATTTTGGGATTATAATGATTATGCAAAAATTCATGTTAATATGATAGATAAATATAATATTCTTTTCTATGGATTTTTAAAACTTCTTATTCCTATATATATTATTTTATTTACATTCTAACAAAATGATTAGTACAAATTCTACAGAATTTGGATGGAAGTTTAACTTGACTGTGCTTTAAAAATTATTCTTAAATGAGGCCATTATCATATAATGTAGTGGTAATATGTGCATTACAATATTACTACTCCTTTGAAGCACTGTTCTAAACAATAAATAAAGATCATTCTCATTCCTAAAGCTCAATTTAAATTTAATAGTGTAAACATCCTATTTATTTTAAAGAAAACAGCTACTTTTTAAATTTTTTTGACAAAAATTACATAAAGAAGCTAAATACCACTGTTTAATGAACATTAAATAAATAACAATGGAAATGAAGCAGGACAAAAGTGCCATTAAGCAGCCTGGACTTGATTCACACAAGAGACTGTTGAAAGTTATGCTCAAGTCACTGCATACCAATGTATGTAACATCTGAACATGTGGGTGCCACATTTAATTCTTAAAAAACTCTGTTTTTTAAAATACATTAATGGGACAAATATCTGATAAATACTTTCTTTCTGAAACATATAACTTTTTTCTACCCAGTAGCCCTGGCTTTTTAGCTGGAAACAGTACCTTACCCCACTTCATTGTCCTAGAGATGCCATTTACTGCATAATAGTTTATTAATTTTAAACTGGAAAAGTTATGATACCTCATTCCCTTGGCCTCTGGTTGGTCTAGTTATGGGTATATGGTTAGAATTGGCCAGTGCATTCTTTATGTAGTATTTTCTTGTTACCACCTGCATTTATTGTGGCAAAAGTTTTAATATATAAAAAAATAAACAGTAGTAAATAGACACTTTCCATGCCTTATTGGCTAGAAATGCAAAGTGAATTGTCTGGGGAGTGGGTCAGGAAAGGGGCAGTAGGAAAAAAAAAGAGAAAACGAGAGAAGAATGAAATGGAGGGAGATGAGGAGAGAGAGAGAGGGAGAGCTATTAAGTAGGAGAGAAATGGATAGTCCTGATGGCATTCAAATTATTTGAATTCTTGGTTCTCTACTTTACTTATAGCTTGGTTGTTCTGCAAGATATCCCAATATCTTTCCAATAAAAAGGCTCCCTTAAAAGTCGTTCTTATTGAGTATTCTTCACTGCCACCAAAAGATTTCTAATAAATGCAAACTTTGACTTATATTGTAAGTCTCATTTGTAGAGAGATAAACTTGAATTAAAGGCAAACTTGCAAATCTGGTCCATGTCCAAATCCAAAGGTCTTCATAAAGCTATTTAACATCAAATATGGTTAACTTTTAAAGAAAGCAAATAGCCAAAGTAAAAGTGTTGAATCTCTCAAGCTACTTAGAAGTCTTTTAGGCTTTGAAACTCAGGCTTCCTTTAATGAGTTAGAAAGGCAGTTGATGAAATAAGTTTACATGTGAGGCTTTATTACTCAGTTTATCTCATGTAGACCTAAATAATCCCAGCGATTTTGATTCTTTTCATAGAATTACCAAGTTGTCAAATGAATTTTGCTTATTTCTCTACATAAATTCTGTTCATTATTATCTGTAAAATAAATGCTTATATTCCAACTTCAAATTTCCTGTCATTTTAATACCCTTTCTAAGGACCTTCATTGTAAAAAGAAGTGTTCTCAGCTCTGTGTTGATATGAATATGAAATCTCTGCCATAGTACAACTTATACCTAATGGAGGAAGAAAATATAATCCTATCTAATAATAGACAAACATAGTAATTGACCATACCTTCACTATGCCTCCCATTGGCTAATTGGCACAATATGCAAATTAACCACCAACAAAGATGGCGGTTAATTTGCATACGTAGGCTCCAAGTGGTAGAGGGAAGACTGAAGGCCGAAGGTGGCTCCGGCGGGAGCAAAGGCCTGGGTCCCGGGTGCCGGAGGAAAACCTGTGCCGGCAGCCAGGAGAAGGGAAGGCCTATTGCACTAATCTCTTTGTGCAACAGGCCTCTAGTGTCACTATCAAAGGTGCAGATACTTATTTTAAGGGTTTAAGGATACTTAGAGCTCCAAGGACCCGTGTTTGTCTTCTTGCTTTAGCCAGCAACCAGGAAACTGGAAAATATAACCTATTAGGTAGCCCAGTAACCTCTGTTTATGATTCTACAGTCAAAACTTTTTTTAAAATATATTTTACTGTTTTTTTACAGAGAGGGAGAGGGATAGAGAGTTAGAAACATCGATGAGAGAGAAACATTGGTCAGCTGCCTCCTGCACACTCCCTACTGGGGATGTGCCCACAACCAAGGTACATGCACTTGACCGGAATCGAACCTGGGACCCTTCAGTCTGCAGGCCGATGCTCTATCCACTGAGCTGCCGGGAGCTGGTCCATCCTTGCTGCTTGACACAGTCGCTGCAGAGAAGAAACATCTGCACAGCATATGTTTCAAGGGACCTGGCGTATATGGCATACTGTTCTTAATATGTTTGCTCCCCTTAGCGCTATGTGTTTTAACCAAGGTCACCTCTCCGAGAAAGGTTGTTTCCCCAGGTAGGGATTTTTCCCTGAAGTAAGGGAGGAGATAAAACCCCTTAACTAAGTGCCAGGCGGGTAGTTAATCACTTTAACTAAGAACAATCACGCTTAAGCTACATAATCTTTACTCCCTGGAATGGAGATAAGACACAACGCCCTAACCTTTGGAATGGAAATTGATGGGATTAGGGTCAACTGGTATAACTACAGATGTAACAAGACAACAGGAGACAGAACCTAGAGACAGAACTTGGCTGGAGATCCTAA
>NW_005353753.1:2082231-2092972 GCF_000412655.1 Myotis brandtii
AGAACTTGGTTGGAGATCCTGACCAGAACTTGGTTGGAGATCCGAAACAGAACTAGGCTGGAGATTCTGGCAGAAGAACCTGGCTATGATGATCACCTGAACACTGTCTCCGTGTCTTTCCTTCCTTGCCGACTCCGTCCACACCTTTGGGAACCCCTGGACCCGCTGGGGCTGGACCCCAGCACTGAGCCAAACCGGCCAGGGCTCAAAACTTTTTTTATTTTTTTATTTTTAGTATAGTGGCTGTGCAGAATATTTTGTGAGGAGTGCAATTCTGAGCAGTACTCTGTCCCTTGCCGATAGAATGAGCAACATGCATAGTGGGCAGATTACCAGTCTCCCAAAGGAAGGCGTTAGCAGCTGCTGAGCACTGATGATGTCACTCTGGCCCCTCAGAATAATTTTCCTGTTTTCTGGACTTATTTCTTTGTCAGATGCAATAATTCTAAGTCTCTGATTCCCCCCAGAGGGCTGCTTTGTTGCTTTCCGGCATTGCTTACTTATTTTTACTCTGACTCAGCTTTCCTGCTTTTGGCCCACTCCAATCTCCCTATTTTCTGACATTGCTTCACAAACAGCTTTGACATCCCTGCTCTTCTGTTTTCAAAGCTTAAGTCCCAAAGGAACTTCAATTCACTTGCACCTTAGTTTTTTAAAATAAAATTTAAATTCATTGTTGGGAATTTATAGTCATTTCACTTACATCCCTTTCTGAACTCTATTGCTAATTTACAGATTATAAGGGATGATTGAAGATTTTTGCCTAGGTTGGAGAAGGTCATGATGAGAAGACTGTGGCAATGTCAAGGAAAAAATTGAAGGCTAGTGAGAGTTTAAGAAATAAATACCACTTAAAGTAAAGTTATTATGTGATTCCACATTTGCTTGTCTGTTTCGCCCAGTAGAGATACTTTTGAAAAATTATTCAGTAAGCATAATGTCTGACAAGTAATTGATGGCAAACAGATATTGTTTCAAAAAATAGATAAAAAAATAGCAGTGAGAGTTAAACCAAGGCCTCTGGGGCATGAAGAAGAAGTTACAATCCATAGTATCTGACCTCTCATTGGAAAATGAAGGAAACAAGTCCAGGTTCTCTCAGATTTCAAGTTAGTGTTTTTCTGAGTGGTTGGTGGTGTTATTGACAAAGCAGGGGAAATAGAGGAGTTAGCAGGCTCTGAAGGTACAGACTATGACTTTGCTTTTTGTTATACTTGATTTTGAGGTATCTACAGGACATGCCAAAGGTGCTGTCCAGTAAGGAGTTGTGTATTTGTACCTGGAACTCAGAGGAGATATACAGACTGGAGATCTGGCCTACATGATGGGATTCTTAGAGTGGGGAACCTCAGTATTTAAAAAGTGAACTACAAGAATATGCTATAGAGGAGGCTGAATAAATTGACCTAAAAAGTAGAAAGGGAAACAAAAGAATATTGCCATGGAAATGCAGAGAAGAGAAAATATTGAATGTTATGATATGGAACAAGTATACTTCCCGTGGTAGTCCTACGGTTTGACCTAACCACGTGGGAGATGCAGAAGAACAAGATGACCTATTCAGGCCTTGATGAGAATCCTAACACCATGGCCTGGCCCTTTCATCCAAACCTGCCTTTGCAAGGTTGGCTGCAGAGCCTACTGAAGCCTGCACGTTTCTCTTTCTCCAACTGGAGAGAGTTGTTTGTACACTTGAGAGGACTATCTTTGCTTTAAAAGTAAAGAACTTAACTTCTGATTCCTCAAAGTAATGTCTGGGCAAACATTCCTACCTAAACCTGTTGTTTTCCAACTAGTATTTGTACATAGTTGGTAGTACAATGCTTTGTACATAGCTTGTGTCCACCCAGAAAATGTCAAGTGAATGAATGATTTCGATACCAATTCCTATATATTTTAACCTGTTCACATGGCACACAAGGCCGATGCAGTGAATCTTTTCACAATATGCAATGGGCACAATCTCTGGTCAATCTAACACATTAAAACATTTTTTTTTCATAATTTTAAAGTGGAGTCAATCTGTGAGATAGACTGATAAAGGCAGTGACAAATGATGAGTTAGGTGAATAAACCATTCAATTCATACATTCCTTACTCTTGGTAATTTTTATGAGAGTTTTCTTGCCATTTCCATGCTTTAGTTTTTTATTCTGGAAAATGAATCTACTTGGACTTGGGCCATTGGCCTATTTTTTTTGTTTCCAGTTCTTGCAAATCGGAACATATCTGAAATTTAATAATTTTAGAGTATGTAAGCCAAAAGTGTATTAAAAAAATCCCTATTTGCTCTTTTCTAGTGTAAAAGTGAAGTGACCTCCAATAGAGAGAGACCTCCCTTTTCTATAGGCTTGTCTGAAAAATAAGGGACTATTTATACATGAGCTTGGAATCACTGTGCCAAAAAAGTGGTGTGTTTGGATGCATCCTATCAGTCATTCTATTCTTTTAAGAATTTTACCTTGTTTTTCACAGAATGGAAATCTGGCTTATTGCTTTTAAATATTCATACAGTCATATATTATCTTTAAATTTTGATGTTTTTCTTGGGATTAAGAGTTTTTATAATTAAGATTAGAATTAAGAGTTTTTATAATTTATGAGCCAATCAATTGAGTTTATAAATATAAAATGAAACCAGTCAAGCCACCAGAATGAAGATGCATGTGAGGTTGCTCTATAGATGAATATTAGTTACTAATAGTTGAGAACTACATGCTGCTACTACAACAAAACAGATGACCTCTATGAGAGCTATAGGGTAACCTAGTTAAATAATCAAGCAATTTGTTTTTGCTGTTGTTTCTACTCTGTTGAGGGGACCCAAATCTGGAATGCTATGGACTGAATGTTTATGTCCCACCAAAATTCATGTGTTGAAGCCCAATCCCCCAATGTGATGGTATTTGGAGATGGGCCTTTGGAAGGTAATTAGGGTTAAACTAGATCATGAGGGTAGGGTTCTTGTAATAGAATTAGTCATCTTATAAGAAAAGGAAGTGAAGATACAGCCAGAAAGCAGCAAGTCAGGTAGAACATTGTCACAAAAAATCCCAAAATTTATCTGCACCTTGATTTTGCACTTCCCAGCCTCACAAACTCTGAGAAAAAAAATTTCTATTTTTTAAGTCACCCAGTTTATAGTATTTTTTTATGGAAGCCCAGATGAATTAATAAACAAAATGTTCAGAGATTGTGAGGTATTACATAGGGTATAAACAAGATGATGTGATAGGGAAGCAGAAGTGACTAGGAAAGACCTCTTGTTGGAGATGTTATTGCTGTCAAGAATGATTGTTTAGTGCTATAAAGAGTCAAGGGAGAGAGGGACTTGGGAACAGCCTTCCCAAGAGGACGAGGAAACAGCCTTCTCATTTGTCCTATGTGTGCCCTGGAGCCACTCTGTGTAATATAAATATTAAATAAAAAGAGTTGAAAAAAAGTAGACAAAGATGAAATGTATTTTAGATTTGGAGGGGGATAGAGAAGGACTTTGAAAATATAGAATTTTTTCTGGGCATGTATGCAAATCATTTTAAAGAAAATAATGAGAAATCATTTAAAATAGCAAGAATCGTTGAAAAGGGAGCTTATTGGTAAAATCTATATTGTTAGTTAACATTTTCACTCTTACCTTCCTTTACTTTTGTGTTACAAAACAATTTGCTGTGTCTGATTTCTGTGGGATCTACATTCACAATTGTGAATACCTCTCTACAAATGGGCACTGGAAACTATGAATGGATTGGGAAGTCAGTATATATTTGCTGGAGTGCAGTGTTTTATTTCTGCTGTGTAAGTTAAGGTCTAACCTCTGGATCCAGATTTCTGCACCGATTTCCTGTCTGAGGCTCCGCAAATGTGGTTGGCACCATACTAGGGTGGCTCAGGTAGCCAGGAACTGAGATTATGTTTACCATTTTCATAAACCCTCATGGAATAAATATAGGCTCCAGTCACTCTCTAGTCTACCCCCCACTATAGCCGTGAGCAGGAAGGAAGTATCGTTTTCATCTCCTGGTACAATGGAAGCTCTGAGAATCTAGTTACAATTTCTCTTAGCAAATGGAATCCCAGAAGTGTCTGCACATAGCTAAAACGCACATGCATTCTCCTGTTAGAGGTTTTTTTGTTTTGTTTTTTTCAGACCATGGTTGAAAAATATCTGCTCTTTAAATTATTCCACTGCTTTACAGAGGAAGTATTAATTACATGACTGCAAGCATAGATCAGGCTGGGATGTAATTACAGGGCTTGCTTTGTCTCTGTTGTCCAACAGAATTAGGCAGGAAGTGCTCATGATGCCAGCAGTTTAAGGTGTGTTGGAGCCCATTATGTTTCTGGTTCTCTCAAGAACTTAAGCATGGATCAAATGACATCTCTGTTGCCCAATTGTCTGGAAAAAATGACAATGCAAGTATTAACAGAGATACAGTTTTACAAATTTTATGTTTGTACATTGATAGAAAATGTTGTAGGAAGCCTTAAAAAGGGCGCTTTCCAGAGCGTCACCCTTGCTATCTGGTTGTTCTCCCTTTTGTCACAGTGTGAGTCCATTACTGGCTCTACATTTGGTTTCACATTAAGCAGTGATGTAGCGGAGAAGGTAAACATGTGTTTGCATTATGCAGTTTATTTCTTTCTAACAATACATCTATATAAAATTGTTTTTCTTAAATGTCTACTTTCAAATTAGAGTGTAGGAATAAAAATAAAATTTCTAAAACTACCCTTCTATTTCATTCACTTTTTGAGTTATTCTTTTCTATATTTTTACTTTTTCATCATTCTCATAAAAATTAAGTCTATGTAAGTTTTTATCTGTTAAAGTAGACAGATAGGATAGAGGTGGACTCTTAAATGCAGAGAGCAGACATGGCTGCCAGAAGGGCAGAAGATGGGGGGACTGGGTGAAAAGGATAAAGGGATTGAGAAGTACAAATTGGTAGCTGCAAAATAGTCACAGGGATGTAAAGTACAGCATAGGAAATATAGTCAATAATATTGTAATAACTATGTATGGTGCCAGGTTGTTCCTAGACTTATCAAGGGGATTACTTTATAAAGTATATAATTGTCTAACCAGTGTGCTGTACACCTGAAATTAATGCAGAATAATATTGAATGTAAACTCTAATTGAAAAATAAAATTAGGCAAGTTTTTAATTGTTAGTTCTATTGCAAGTTTCCTTGCAATGATCATCTTTATGCTCAGCTTTTAAGCTCTCCCTTCAGGCAGTTAAAGTAGCTAAATTTTGCTACTGTTTTCTGTTATTTGGGATTCTACATCTGAAAATTCTTTGCATAGTTATAGATTCCCCTCCATCTCTTCTCCCATACCAACGATTATGTTTTTGATATTTTTCTTATAACTATTGGGCAATCCATACTACATCCCTAGTTTTTCTTCAAGAATTCCACATTATTAGAATGTTTACTTTCCTTAAAATCCACCCCAAGCTACACTTCCAGTGCACATGTGCATATAATCACTTCTAGTCCCAGTTACAAAAACCTGACATTGTTACTGTTTTTGCAATCATTGAATATATTTCCTATTCAGTTTAAATTTTTTATTTTCATTCTCTTCTTTTTAGGATAAGACGACAGTTTCTATACTATAGTAGAGTGGGAGAAATGAACCTCTAGGGTCGTACATGCCTCCTCTCCCCTTTCCTTTTATTTTGGATCATTTCAAGAAAAGTCACTACTGGAAAGACAAAGACTTGGATTTTGCATAGTATCTTCATTCTTTGTTAGGAAAGCAACACTAATTAGATTGGTTGATTGTTTCAGAAGGAAATGTAAAATTATATTTAATATACTGCAAGAGTTGAAATCTCGATAAATGTGGGTACTATGAAACAAAACAAAAATATTCAAGATGAAGTCTATTAGTATATTCTAAAACACCCACTAATGCAGCAGAAAGAGTAATGCTATAAAGTCAAAACCCTAGGTCTGTGTTTTGGCTCTGCCTCCTACTTGCTGTGTGATTTTGCTGGACACATCTCTCAACTTTGTTAAGTCTCAATTGTCTCATGTAAAAGAAAATATTTATCCGTCTCCAAGAGCTGTCATGTTAAAATTCAAATAGGATTATAATATGAAAGTGACTAATAATCTTTTATCATCTTCTGGGCTATAGCTTTATGCTAGTCTGTATTCATTTTCTTTTCTTTTGAATGAGAACAATTTAATAATTTTTCTCAAAGAGAATAATATCAAATATACTTGAAAAGATTCTAGTGTTTTCAA
This sequence comes from Myotis brandtii, assembly GCF_000412655.1. Taxonomy (NCBI): domain Eukaryota; kingdom Metazoa; phylum Chordata; class Mammalia; order Chiroptera; family Vespertilionidae; genus Myotis; species Myotis brandtii. The sequence continues at coordinate 2,088,490 of NW_005353753.1, forward strand.
ACTCAAAAGTCACTTTTGAAGAAACTTTATATAACATCTTATCAGTCATTAAGCCCAAATGATTTTACTATAGATTGCATTACTGAGTTCTTTGGACTCATAATAAGTTATTCCTCATGCCAATTTTCATCAAACACTCTCATATGATATTCTAGAATTTAGTCTTTATTATCAAATAAATATTGCATGCCTGGTTATAAGATACATTATTCCAAGAAAAAAAAAAGAGCTTTTTTTTTTTTAAAAAAAAATATATATTGATTTCAGAGAGGAAGGGAGAGGGTGAGAGAGATAGAAACATCAATGATGAGAGAGAATCATTGATTGGCTGCCTCCTGCACCCCCACTACTGGGGATCAACCCTGAAAACCAGGCATATGCCCTTGACCAGAATTGAACCCGGGCCCTTCAGTCCACAGGCCAATGCTCTATCCACTGTCAAACCAGCTAGGGCTAGAGCTTTGTTTTTAAAACTTCTTGGAGTAGGAGAGTGTTGTACCTTTGGTGAAGCTCACACAGCATCATGGTTGAGAGCACAGAATCTAGTGCAGCAGATTGGTACTTATATCTCAGCTCTCTTGCTTCCCTTTGTTGTGTTCTGGGGAAAAATACCTGACTTCTCATATCAAAGTTCCTTCTTCGGTAAATTGGGAACATATATATATATATAAACCTAAGCGACCATTAGAACTGAGTGACCAGAATGACCAGAATGACTGGACACTGGCTGGTAACTATGATGTCCACTGACCCAGACCTTGCTGCTGTGGCCCTGACAGCCCGAATCTGGTTCACCTGCACCCCAGACCAAGACAGGAGGGAGGAGGGAGCCCGATTCCTTGCAGAATCAGCCATTGGTTAGATTGCTGCTGGGGCCAACCTCCTACGGTCCCTACCCCAAGTCGGCCAGCACCCCTAATTGGCCCTGATCATCAGCCAGGCCCAGAGACCCCACCTGTGCACTAATTGGAGCACCGGGTCTCTAGTAATAATAATAATGTGAGACAGCATCTAAAGCATTTAACATGCAGCTGGCATACGGTTCATAAGTATTCAATCAATGTTAGTGATCACTCAAACCACCACCACCCAACTGCTACAAGTCAAGAGTTCCATTAATAAGCATCCTAATCTCAGTCAGGAAGATAGTGTTGCAGTTGTTTTTTTTCCTTAAAATTTTTACAGCATAATATGCTAGCATTGTTTATGTATGCAGCACAACTCCACCTTATGGAATAAAGCTAGCACATTTTCTGAATTAGTTCACAGTATAAATGCTGGGTTTTATTTAAAGAAATGAAAATATTTATATATATTGTATTTACTTTTCTCTTTTAACAGACCACATGTGGATATTTGTAATGAATATTTCATTTTAATACAATGATTGTTGCTGAATCAATAAATTAAAATTAATTCAGTTCACTGGAAAAAGCAGTGAACTTTATAACAGAATATGTGATTTTGTATACCATTTATTCTAGCTCCTGGCAGTGTGATGTGACCATATACTTTTATGACTTTAATTTTGATCTTACAAATTTCTATAATCTCAGCCTCTTTGCATTTATCTCCTTGGGTCAGAGAAAAGAGATACAGCTTTATGCAGAAAAAAATGGCAGTAATGAAATTTAGCAGTGAACTTTATAACAGAATATGTGATTTTGTATACCATTTATTCTAGCTCCTGGCAGTGTGATGTGACCATATACTTTTATGACTTTAATTTTGATCTTACAAATTTCTATAATCTCAGCCTCTTTGCATTTATCTCCTTGGGTCAGAGAAAAGAGATACAGCTTTATGCAGAAAAAAATGGCAGTAATGAAATTTTTTCTCCTCACCCGCTCTCACATCCCTGCACAGGCCCTTACCTACCTACTGTCTGTCTCCATTGGTTATGCTTATATGCATGCATACAAGTCCTTTGGTTGCTCTCTTACCCCCTGCCTTCCCTCTGATGATTGACAGTCTATTTGATGCTTCTATGTCTCTGGATCTATTTTTGTTCATCAGTTTATGTTGTTCAGTATATTCCACAAATGAGTGAGATCATGTGATACTTATGCTACTTTGACTGGCTTATTTGGCTTAGCATAATGCTCTCCAGGTTCATCCATGCTGTTGCTAATGGTAAGAGTTCTTTACTTTTTACAGCAGCGTAGTATTCCATTGTGTAGATGTACATTAATGAAATTTATATTTCCCTTGAAGAATATGCAAACATGTGGCAAAGATGGCATCAGAATTCCTCAGATTTCATTGTACATACGGTATTTGAATTTAATTAAGTGGCATAGGAAAAGACTAATATGAATAAATATTTCAATTAGGGATTATTTGAATTATAGTTGACATGCAGTCTGTTACTTTCAGGTGCACAACATAATGATTGATATCTGTATATATTGGGAAATGATCCCACAATCAGATTAGTCAACATCCATCATCATACATAGTGTTAGATTTTTTTCTTGTGATGAAAACTTTTAAGATTTATAATTTTATGAACTTTCAAATATGCAGTACAGTGTTACTAACTATAGTTGTGATGCTGTACATGATAGATTTTTAAAAAGTGATTGAAAGAGTGCTTTCCATTTCAGAGAATTGAACACTTGTATGCTTTGGGCAGAAGTTTTAAGGAGACAAATTTTAACAACTACATAAGGATTAATTTAACACACATATGAATTGCTGATGTAGTCATACATCTTTCCTTAGTTCTTAAAAATGGTTTGATTTTCTTAACCCTCAATATACCACAATAACCTTTAACAGCTAGGTAGTCTCACGTAATGCATTAATAGAATTTTAAATATTCTTTTTTGTTTAGAATTTTTTAAAAAACTTTTTAAATCTATTGTTATTTTTAATCAAATATACTGGGGTGACATTGGTTACTAATGCCATTATCTAAGTGTGAGGCGTACATCTTTATAATATGACATCTCTATAGTCCATTGGATGCCCATCGTCACAAAGTCTAGTCTCCTCCTGTCACCATATATTTGACCCACTTTGCCTACTTCATCTGCCCCACCCCATTTCCTAATAAAATGTTAACTTTTGGTTTCTCTTCTCACATCCTGTTCAATTTTATATTATCCTTAATTAATACCTCAAACATCTTATATAACTCTGTGCTACTTAAAATTAAATAACTGACACACCTCTTAGCCTGGGGAATAAAATAAAACTCCCAATCCTGACTCCTGCAAAAGAGGCCCCAGAATGATATTTCAAAACGATTCCCCTGGTTCTACCAAAATATGTTTGTAGTTTGCATTTCCCCAGAGACAAACTCTGAAACAAATATTCACGTTCAAGTTATTTATTTGAAAGATAACTTTAGGATATGCCAGTAAAGAGTGGGAAAGCCAAGTGGGAAAGGAAAGGCAGCCAATAGCGAATGAATCAGCAAGCAGGTTCTTACTGAGCAAAGCCACATTTCGCTTCCACTGAGAAAGTCTGGGTGCATTTCAGAATCACATAGAGGTGGGAGAACAACCTGGGATTTCTATGCCCCAAACTTCCTTTCATCATTGGTTGTGGGGTGCTCCTGGGGGCAGGGTGTTCATTCTGAGCCATTGCTAGAACACAGTGGCTTTGGTAGCCAGGTAAAATACACAGGCAGGGAAATGCAGGTCAAGGCAGCTGAAAATGAGGAAAGCAGGTATTAGAATAGTTTGAGGGACTTTGAGTGGGGCACCAACAGTAATAGTTTCCCTCTTCAAAATTGTACAGAATAGGAAACATAGAAATGGAAAACAATAAAATGGCAGCATGTCCAGTTACTATTTTATTTTACAATGTATTTACGCAGTTCTCTCTTTAGCCCAATTTTTTATTCCTATAACATCAAGACCAAATTTTTTATTTCTTCTGTGTGAATATTTTTCTAGTATCCTATTCTTAAGATATATCACATGTTTTGTTTTATCCCCCCCACAAAAAAAACACCTATTTAGGTTTGCATAGTGATTTTATATCAGTTCCTTTACCATGATCTTTATTTGGACAGTCCCATTAATTTGGTTTTGCTAAAAGAATTATAGAGTATAAATCTAGAACCCAAAAAGAAGAAAGAAAGGAATGTGTTAAAGAATCATACTTGTGCCTCCTATCCCTCTGGTCAGGGCAGATTTCACTAATGGATTACATCATTCCCTTTGAGAGGCACTTCGGCCTCAGTGTCAATCACATGTTTGTCAATATCACTAACCCGCATATCCTACTGTACTTCCACCAAAATTCTTTTTTTTTAAATTAAATCTTTATTGTTCAGATTATTACATTGGTTCCTCTTTTTTCCCACCATAGCTCCCCTCCACCCAGTTCCCACTCCTCCCTCCGCCCTCATTCCCCACCCACTGTCCTCATCCATAGGTGCACGATTATTGTCCAATCTCTTCCCGAATCCCCCACACCCCTTTCCCCAAGAATAGTCAGTCCATTCCCTTTCTATGTCCCTGATTCTATT